>NC_056750.1:615393000-615633000 GCF_019279795.1 Protopterus annectens | reverse complement strand
GAGTTTGTTTTTCTTTTGAGAACTTTTTGAAAATGCAAAGAAAGCAGAGTGAGGACATGCCTAATTACGTGGATGAGAAACTAAATGACTCCCCCTCCCCCCACTACAAGTACACTAAACAAGATGACACAGTTCTCCCCTTCTTTTTAGAATAGACTTTATTTTTATATGTCATTCTTTCTGTGTTAAATAAAATTTGATTTACTATTGTTATTTAAAATCTGATTTTAATTGCTGTATTTGGAACTGTTTATTATTGTTTAATATGATGCACCAGTCATAGCTCATCTTACCTAGTTTTTTAATCTCTGAATGAGCGAGTGGGACTGCACGTGTGAGGTTGAGTTTTGCAAACAATTAGCATAAATTTGGCTAAAGTTCTACTGTGTAAGAAAAGGTCATCTTTACACTAATCTGTGTTTGCATGCATATGCTCACACACACACATAGACACAAATACAAACATTTTTATAAGATTTTTTGCTGAAGCAACATACTTATAAACTCTTTCCAGTTTTTGGCATACACTAGTAACAGCAGATACTTCTCACAACATATTCAGTTAATATTCAAAAACTGTTCCATTCATTTTTACTCAACAGATTTGAGGCTGGAATCAGAGGCAGCCTCTGGGCAGTGAATGAAGCTCAGTATGGATGTAAATTTGCATGCAACATTGACTGCTCAGGGATTCACAAAAAGCATCATATATCTATCAGGCATACCTCAGCATTCTGTAGTGTGAACAACAGAGCACACAGTGTCGTTGTGTATGCTAGTCTTCAACTGCATATTGAGTGACAGTCAACTTCTCTGGAACTGAGGTATGCTGGAAGAAGGTCATTCAGCAAACTGGTATAGCTCTCTACCTCTTAGTGGAAGAATCAGGGACAAAGCCAAAAACAATGGGGGGACATAGGACCAAAATTAGAGACATTTAAACAAATTATTCTTATAAACTAATAAAGTTGTTAGAACAACAGGTTTTACATTGACATGCATTTTCTAAAAGATATGAAGTCTGAAATTCAAATGTCTGACATTATTTAGTGATTATAATTCACAGTAATTTTTTATAATACCATAAATTGTATGAGGTGAATGTCTGGACCTTTAATGAAATCCTGGATAGTTAAGAGGAAAGCAAACTAGTACAGTGTGTACATGAAAGTGGAGGAAACAACTGCAGTAGTCCACACCTGTCCCTTTTGCAGGATTCCTTCAGGGCAGGTTTAGGAAGGAATACATTAGGAGTCACGTGATAGTGCTAGGTGTGTCCAGCCCCCCACGCGTAGAGGGTGCTGGAGGGAGGGAGGATGTCATATTATTTGCACACTGCAGTTTAAGCAGAGATGCCTGCAATCAAGACATTCTTGAAACAAGCAATATAAGTGAACACTTCCCTATTAGAGTGACCTTTAACTACAACCTATTGCAGCAGGTGGTTAACCACCTGATATAAAAATAAGATGCTTTTAGCAATTAATCCAGAAAAGATATTTTTGGCAACAGTGAATCCCTCCCTCTATGGAAGAAAAGAGACAGACAGTGGTTTGGTTTCTTAAACTCATACACGCTTCAGGTAAAACTGAGGCTGGTGTAGTACACCTAAGGTGTGAAGAGCTCGCTCTTCCTGGTTTCAGGTAAAACTGAGGCTGGTGTAGTACATCTAAGGTGTGTGGAGCTCGTTCTTCCTGGTTTCAGGTAAAACTGAAGCTGGTGTAGTACATTAAGGCGTGTAGAGCTCTCTTCTTGGTTTCAGGTAAACCTGGGGCTGGTGTAGTACATTAAGGTGTGTAGAGCTCGCTCTTCCTGTTTTTCCATGGCAAAAAATGTAGGATATAAAGGGACTACTTTAAGGACAAATCTGAAACAACATTTAACAGGAAGTATAGTTTCATCCTAAGAGGGACACATTTTTTTTTTCCTAAACCAGGAGAGTCTGTAACTCTGAGGTCCTGTGGGCAGACAGGATAGTGTTTTGGAAAATACTATTTATTGAGGCTAACACCACCTCCTCAGAAACTACTGAGTTAGAACAGCGTATGGGTAAGAGTGTCACTCATTAAGTTCAGGTCTCACCATTTGAATGGGTTTTTTAAAGGGGGACAGAGATGGAACACTCTTTTGAGGAACTACTTGACCAGCCAATCCTGGGCTTCAATCTCATTGTCTACAAGGTCTTGATGACCAGAAATAGTTGACACACAACCCTGACAGTGAAATAACTGAGTTCCTAATATTATACATGCCTGAGGCTAGGCAAGAATTCTTGCAAGCTTGAGAAGCATTTCCACTTGGAGACGCAGCCATAAGACCCTAGACAACCAGCAGAATCAAGGGACCTACATCAGCAGCCAGGAATATCTCTTTCTACAAAATCTATGGGGGGAGGGGAATATTCTTGTATAGGACTGGGAAAGTTTCCTGTACTTACATGATCTTCTTTACTAATGTGGGGCTGCAAGAATAAATGAATGTTGATCTTACTTACCTGAACTTTAAGATGAGATGTGAAATTAGCAGGAATTGTGAGAATGTGTGTGGCATCTTGTATGCCAAAGGAAGGTGACTGCATTCACTACCACTTCTCCCTTGTTGTGCATGAACCTAGCAAAAGAGGGGACAATCACATTTTTCTAAGTGGCAACTAAGTCAGACTCAAAAGTGCCCAGCTTATAAAATATACTGGCCAGATATGATCTTTACATTTCACCTCCAAGATGGGACTGAAGGAGCAGCTCAGTGTGTCTGCCACCTCCAAGATGGGACTGAAGGAGCAGCTCAGTGTGTCTGCTGGCTCCAAGATGGGACTGAAGAAGCAGCTCAGTGTGTCTGCTGGCTCCAAGATGGGACTAAAGGAGCAGCTCAGTGTGTCTGCTACCTCCAAGATGGGACTGAAGGAGCAGCTCAGTGTGTCTGCTACCTCCAAGATGGGACTGAAGGAGCAGCTCAGTGTGTCTGCTGGCTCCAAGATGGGACTGAAGAAGCAGCTCAGTGTGTCTGCCACCTCCAAGATGGGACTAAAGGAGCAGCTCAGTGTGTCTGCCATCTCTCTTACCTCACCCAGCAAAAGAAGTAGTAACTGTTCTGTTGTTTATGGCCACACCAAAATGTGCATTTCTCCCCTGCACAAGGTGTATGGTCTTATACACCTTAATTGCTTAGAAACTACAGAGTAGACTGATTGTTTAATTGAAAGATGATAGCCCCAGAGGTAGCTATTTCTGTAAGGCTGTAAAGTCAAAATGATGGCCCTAATACCTTTAGTTGGCTAATGTAGTATCTTCTAAGCAGGGTAGACCACAACCTCCATTGTATTATGATGAAGCTAAGATGGACTCCCATCACTCTAACAAAGCATCCTCTATAAAAATGACAGGTTCAGCTTCAGGAAGGGAAGGCCATCAAAGCACTTATTGAAATAAAGGGTTCTTACAATAGAAGATCTGTGAGCAAAAGAAGGCTATTTACACATCAAAATCTATTCCAACACTCATATCCACAGGCATGCAAATGGTATCATCAAGACTGTATCAGTCATAAAGCCTAGAAGAGGTAATAGGGTTAATATTGCTCTGCAGCCTTATCAAGGGCAACAAAACCACAGCCAAGGGAATGGGCTTGGCAGAATCAGCGGGGAAAGTAGAGCCTGTTAAACATGACTCTAGTCTGGCACTGTGAAGAGACATGAGATGTGTAGAATAAGTAGGAGGCCTTAGACGCTGGTGAAATACCACTACTCTTATCATTTTTTCACCTACCTGGTGAGGCAGGGGCGAACACCACCAGGGCTCTCGCTTCTGGCTCCAAGCACCCGGGCATTTGGGCGTGACCTGCTCCAGGGACAGTGGCAGGTGGGGAGTTTGACTGGGGCAGTACACCTGTCAAAGAGTAAAGCAGGTGTCCTAAGGCAAGCTCAGGGAGAACAGAAACCTCCTGTGGAGCAGAAAGGCATTGAAAACTAAAGTCGGTAGGCACAATGTCAAGGCATCCTATGGGCTAGGCTTGTAAAGGCTTTAGGGCCATTAGCCTAGTACACACCTATGACCTATGAAAACCATGAATTAATGGTCTCTTATATAAGGAAGGAACAATATAGACCAGATGGCTTAGTGGTTAAGGTATTTGCCTTCCATGCACAAGCTACAAGGTTCGATCCTGACCTCCGACCAATGCCTGTTTGGAGTTTGCATGTTCTCCCTGTGTCTCTGTGGGGTTTCTTCCATGTCCGAAAAGCATGCTGAGTGTTTCCATCTCAAACTCACCAATAAATGGGGCTGTGGGCAGCAGCACAGGCTCCACATGGTGTCCTATTGGGGGAAGAGTTGTACAGACCAACCGCTTTGGGCATCTACTGTGGTGCGCAGTATCCTCAAGATAGGAGAACATGGATCACAGACTACGCACCATGGCAGGGCTAGCCATTCGATGGTGTAAAATATGGCTCTAGGTGATTTGGTCATGTTGACTAATGTTGCCAAAAATGGGCATTGGTAGTTACTGGTGATAAGTGGGTTGAGGACCCAGCCTACTCTGACCCATGCCAGGGACCCTTGCTAATGGTGGGAGAGGTATATGTACCCCTATTGGCCAGTGTGTGCCCACCACAAAGCCCAGCAGCCCTGGGTCAATAAGCTACTGGCTGGCTGGTGTCTAGTTGCCCAGACTGGGTTACCTGGGATAGCTCTGTTGAGTGAAAGCTGGATGTAAAACCAACCAACCTGCCAAACATGAACTGAGAACTGCTAAGCTTAATGTAGGCTCACTGACAGGATGCAGCTTGGAAGTGGATGACATGATGATACGGAGGAGGATGGACATCCTATGTATCCAAGATATGAGATGGAAGGGCAGTGCAGCAAAGCCACTTGGCTTGGGATCCAGAGTCTACCACTCAGATGGAGGGCAGGCTAGAAATGGTGTAGGAAGGAATTGTGGTGAGAGAGAGGCTTCAGAAGGCAGTAAGGGATATCATCAGAATTAATGACAAACTTATGGCAGTCAGACTCCAGTGTAATGATAGGGCAGTATTCATAATCTCAGCCTATGCCCCACAACAGGGTTGTGATAGTGAGGAAAAGAGTGCATTCAGCCAGCAGTTGCAGGACCTACTAGCTGAAGCAGGACAACATGAATTGGTGTTGATAATGGGAGACTTGAATGCACATATTAAAAAGACAGAACAGGATATGAGGACTGCCTGAGCCCACATGGGTGGGGCAAAAGGAATAAAGAAGGAGAAACCATTCTAGACTTCTGTCTGGCAAATGGCTTGATAGTAGCCAACACATGGTTCAGAAAGAGAGACAGTCACAGGATCACATACAAGAGTAATCAACATACAACTCAGGTAGACTTCCTCCTAGTAAGGAAAAGGAACTAGGGTAGAATCCATGATTGCAAAGTCATCCCCAGTGAAACAATGGGCCCACAGCATAAACCAGTAGTTGCCACAATCAGCTGCAAGCAGTGGTCAGAGAAGGCTCTAAGGTCAGCAGAGACCAGGCTGAAGACCTGGAAGTTGACTGGAGAGGAAAGCACAACAGTTCAAGGAATTACTCAGGCCTCTAGAACCCAAGAAAAGGAGGAAATAGGTGGAATTGAAGAAGAATGACAGTGCCTAAAAAACAGCATGTATTAGCACTGCAGAAAAGATATGTGGCCAAGCCAGGTATGGAAATAAGGTACATAAGGAAAGCTGGTGGTGGAATGCAGAAGTCCAGGAAGTCATCAAAAGAAAGGAGGAGTGCAGGAAGACGTAGGAGATAGAAAAGACTGACCAGGCTAGGAAGGACTACTGGTTGGCTAACAAAGAAGCTAAGAAAGAAGTTGCAATAGCAAAGAATAGGGCATCGGAGGCTCTGTACCAACTTCTGGAAAGTGACTCAGTAAGGGGCACAAAGAAACTATATCAGGTTGCAAGGCAAAGACAGAAAGATAAAGAAGATAGTCAGACACCCTTCATAAGGGATGCGAGCAACAACCTGCTCACCAGTCCAGAGGACATAAAAGGCAAATGGAAGGTGTATTTCCAGCAGCTTCTGAATGAAGAAAACCCCACAGAAGCTGTACTGCCCCAGAAGCAGCCTACAATGAGAGAAGAAGAGGAGTCCACCCTAGAAGAAGTAAGAACAGCACTAAGGAAGATGAAGTCAGGGAAAACAGCAGGCTCAGATGAGGTCACAGCAGATATGATAAAGATGCTGCGTGAGATCGGGGAGAAATGGCTCCTGAGGGTACTACTAGCAGTGTGGAGAGAAAGGCGTATCCCAGATGACTGGAGAATAAGCATACTCATGCCAGTGCACAAGAACAAAGGGGACATCCACAACTGTGGGCAGTACAGAGGCATCAAACTCCTATCACATTGCATGAAACTTCTGGAGACGATGATTGATAAACGGATACATAGAACAGTAGAATGTAAGATGGGAGGTGAGCAGTTTGGATTCAGATCAGGACGCAACACAATTGACCCAATGTTTGCACTGAGACAGTTACTTGAGAATAAGCTAAAGATGAGGAGAGAGTCCAACTGGGCATTCCTAGACTTAGAGAAAGCATATGACAAGGTCCCAAAAAAGCTGATCTGGGCAGTACTGTGGTGGTTTGAAATCCCAGAAGCATTGTTAGAATTAGTGCAGGCTATGTACAAGGACCCAGTGACTCAAGTACGAACAGTGTTCAGCCTCAGAGAGGGGTTCTCAGTGCGAGTGGGTGTACATCAGAGTTCAGCTCTGAGCTCACTGCTTTTCATACTGGTAATGGACTACATTATCAAACAGGTTGGAGGGGATTGATCAACAAAGCTGCTGTATGCAGACAATGTGGTAGTACAGGCAGACTCTGAGCTAGAACTTCAGCAAAGGATAGGAAAATGGAATGCAAATCTGAAGGCACACGGGATGAAACTAAGCACAGATAAGGTGGTGGTAATGGCAGCAAATTGGGGAAATCAGAAGAAGCTGAGAATAGAGATAGAAGGGAAGATAGTGGAACAGTTAAACAGCTTCAAGTATCTGGGAGGGGTGGTTGAGGAGAAGAGTAGTCTGAATGAAGAGGTCAAAGCTAGAATCAGAGGGCTGCAGCCAACTGACAGATAGTATCAGGTGTGGTCTATAACAGAGGAATGCCAAAGAAGCTGAAAAGTAAGGTGTACAAGACAGTGGTGTGACCAGGACTACTGTATGGTACAGAAACCTGGGCAGTAAAGGCAGAAGAGTTGAAGAAGCTAGAGACGATGGAAATTAAGTGACTGAGAAAGGTGGTAGGATGCACACTGTGGGACAAATGAAGAAATGAGGACATAAGAGCAGGAAAGATCAAAGAGAACAGATTACGGTGGTTTGGGCACATGTGTAGAAAAACAGAAGACAATCTGTTGAGGAAGATTTGGGACAGACAGGAAGAAGGTAAGAGGAAGCAAGGACGTCCAGCAAAGAGGTGAATGGATTGTGTGAAAGAAGATCTGCGACAGTCAGGCATGAGTGTTGAAGAAGGCAGGAGTGTGGCACTGAATCGAGAGAGATGGCGACAATTAACACGATACCTCGACCCCGTGTAGAAAACTGGGAAAAAAGGCTGATGATGATGATGATGATGATATAAGGAAGGAGCAAATTGAACAGGATAAGTTAGCTCCTGGCCTAAAAATATTATTCATTACAAAGGAGGTAAAGGTGAAATCTCTCAATTTATGGTCATCCTCAGGAACTGCAACCATCGGAGTGTCCACTGCAGGGATGCTTTCAGAGAATCTCTACTCTGGATCACCAGGAGCCAATTGTCTTAGTAGGGGGAACACATGGATGTTCTTCTCCAGCAAAACATCAGCCACATGCACAACAGCCTGGGAGATATTCTGGGACTGAAGAAATGGCCTGACATTACTACTTTATACTAGAAGTTATGTCCATCAAGAGCAAAGCAGAAAAGCATCATGTGTGAGTCAAATGCTAATGTGCCAAAATGCATCATTCCTAATCAAACAATGTAATCTAGGTTTTGCAATAAACCAGCAACAAACACAAAAGCCAGGAGACACAGGAGCCCAGAAAGCCAGCTAAAAATTGTACAAAACGTTTACTGAACACTTTTGTCTCAGAACACAGAGACTCACATTCACATGATTAACTAAAAAAGTCAAGAAAAATCTTCAAGGCTAAACCACTTATGGACAAAATACTACATATACAGTATACATACCAAAGATATATACATTAACGTATGCAATGACCAAAAATGAACTCTTGAATAAATCTTGAATAAAGTGCAGTTAATAACTAAATTCTAAATGCCTGTGTCGGTACACACAGTTAATATTAACATTCTCGTTTAACCCAGGAAAAGTGCCGGCATCCAACCTGAATTGCCACATAATTTCCAAAATTTGTAACTTCGGATGATTGACTGCACTGGGATTAATATCACAAATAACCACAGAAACAGTGCCCTCAAGGAAACCAACCACTGGAGTATAATGTAATTTAATCCATAGTTAAGTGCTTTCGTCCAACAGGATTTTTTTAACTAAACATTAAATTATATTCCAGTCATTGTTTGTTTCCTCCAATACACTATTTCAGTAGTTACTGGTGTGCATACCTCTTAGAGCAAGAAATCTGGACAAAGCCATAAATAAAAGTGGGACAAAGGACCAAAATAGGGACAATTTTTAAATATTGCTCTTAACAAACTTATAAAGTTGATAGAGTAGCAGGTTTTGCATTAGCATTAATTTTCTGAAGGGTGTGAAGTCTGAAACTCAAATGTCTGTCATTATTTTCTAAGTTCAATCTTTATTGGTTTGCCACTAAGTTGCCAGAAAAACAAATTTATGAAAAAATGACAAAAATATGAGGGAAAAATCTGGGCATTCTGCAAACATCTGTACAGCTGAGAGGTAAGCCAGTGCTGTGTGTTTGTCTTTTTCACTTGCTTAAAGGAAAACAACAGGATATTAAAGCAGATTCCCCAACCTGCTGACTCTTCCAGTCCCTATTCTTTGATAAAGCTTAAAAAAATCACCCTTGCAGCTTTAAAAAATAACCCACTCAACTGTTTTCCCTGTTCTGCTTCCTAGCTTTCTATACTGTTTTTGTTTCACTTTGCAAACCAACTTGAAAAACCTGTAGCTGGCTCTGAAATTATGATGTCACATCTGCCATCTGCTCTTGCTCTAGCTATCGGGATGTTTCCTCCCCCAAAGTGATATAATCCCCGCCTGATTTGCATGCTGTACAGAAGAGCCAGTGTTCCTCCCACATTGTGATGTCAGACCTGCCTTACCCAGTCCACTCAACCTAATAAAATCCATGTGGTGTGTGGAACTCCTTTTCATTGTACGTGTATCCTGTCGACTGCATTTGTTTGAGGGACTACTGAAAAGTTTGGATTGCCTGCATTTTCGTCTGCATTTTTTGCTTCATTGGTAAAATGAGTCTTCCTAGTAAATTAAAAATGTAATTCTATACACAGCCTCTGTTTGAATGCACTTTTAGCCCTATTTTGTGCTGCCTGATATAGTTTATGACTCTCTGAACAGGAATACTCTCTTCCTCCCTATGAGGATTCTGCTGCTGAAGAATCTATCCCTTCAGCCTCTCCTCCTGAGGATTATTCATTTGTGGAAATCCTGCATACCATGAGGGAGCACTTCCACTGGGAGAGCCAAGACTACTCGGAATCTAAGAAAAGGCTCAGAGACTTTCCTTTATTACCTCAGCACAGGCCTCTTGCTATCCCCCCTGTTTTAGACATTGTAGATGTATTTTCAGAGTCCAGCCTGTCTCCTTTACCCCCTGCACCTGTTAAGCCAGACAGATACTACAGCGTTCCAGATTCACATAAATTTCTTTATAAAAACCCTGCTGCTGACCCAGGAACTATTTCTCAGGGTCCCAAAGGGGTCAAGGCTTCCACTGCAAAAAACCCTATCCCCTCTGATAGGGATTCAAGGGCACTGGACAGATGGGGGAAAAAGGTTTACACTTCTGCTACCTTGGCTGAGAGGGCTTTAAATTATCAGTTTCATATGCTTAAATATTTTATTTTTTTTATTTATTATTTTACATTTGTTGACCGGGCTAGTCTATGTGGATATATGTTCATTTTCAGTAGAGGCCCTGGGAGAAAAGCTCCAGTAATTATTACAAGGTTTAAGAAGGCGTTACAATAGAAGTTATAACAAATATAATGCTAACAGCAAACCAAATAGTATCTTTTTTTTTTTTTTTTAGGAAATTACAAATTACAATCTTAAAACCAAAAAAATACATAAACTACAACCTATGTGATGTGCATATCACAATCATTACAATACAAAGAATCTAAACATAAATTTTATAAGAAGAATGCTAAAGTGTAACGAGAGGCAAAGAAAAGCTGAAAGGGGTGTAGGGAGAAAAATAGGGAAGAAGAAGAAAAGTAAAGAAAAGAAAACAGAGTGAGTCTAGTTAGTACAAGGACATAGCCATTTTTATTGAGGTACCGTTTAGAAGCATTTAAAAAGTGGGAGAGGAGTCTGGGATGAGATATCCGAGGGTTGTTTATTCCATATTTTCCAACAAAGTTGGAGAACAGGCAGTCCCCTGTTGAGTTATAGGGTATAGTAGGGAAAAAATAGGGAAGAAGACAAGAAAAGAAACAGAGTTAGTCTGGGTTACTACAGGGGCATAGCCATTTTTTATTGAGATACAGTTTTAGATTCCTTTTAAAAAGTGGGAGAGAAGTCAGAGATGAGAAATATCAGCAATACTTAATGTCACTGCTTAAAGTGGGAGAGAAGTCAGAGATGAGAAATATCAGCAATACTTAATGTCACTGCTTAAACAGAAAATATTAACAAATTCTGAATGTGCAGAAAACTAGGAAATGCAGGATTTATTGCATGCAACTGAACAAGTGGGAAGGCATACTTTGCAATGTGGTTTTGATTCTCTGGAGGCTTCTTGCAGGCCCGCTGTTACGGGTTCTGTCATTAGGAGGCATGCTTGGTTAAAGGAACAGAATCTGCCTGATCATGTTAAAGCAAAATTATTAGATGCACCATTACAGTATGATACTTTGATGTTAAAGCAGAGGAGGTGTTGAAGAAAATGGAGGACAAAGCAACATCTATGCAGACAGTTAAGGATTTCTTACAGGTGCAGCCACCCAGATTTAGCAGGGACTGGCCCACAAAGTATTGGTCCTTTCCAGTGTCAGACAGGCCACAGAGAGGCAGATACAGATGCCCCAGAGGCGGAGCCCAGCCCCAAGGCTCATACAGGCCTAAACAATGGGGTGCTTCTACCTCCAAAAGCAGAGAAGACAAATCACAGCTATACAGGAAACAGTCCCAATGACTTTCCTCTGCCAGCACCAAGCACTTATCTTTTGGCAGCCCCCTTAGGGGGAAAACTAGCACTTTTTTCACAATTGGCACATGATCACCCAGGACAAATGGGTCTTGAATATAGTGTCTCAGGGTTACAGGTTCCACTTTCACACCCTGCCAAGGGCAAAAGGTATGCCAGACGTGCCATACAATCAATGGGCAGAGGCACAAAAGCAAGTTTTATCCCTCATAGACATGAGGGCCATTCAGCGAGTACCACAGCAAGAGCAGGGACAAGGATTTTACTTGAGACTTTTCTTGGTACCCAGAAAGGACAAAGCCTGGAGACCAATACTGGACCTGTCTATTCTAAACACATTTCTGGACATTCCAAAATTCAAAATGTTGACTCTGCAGCAGCTTCTGCCAATGCAGGGCAAGAAGGCTTGGCTTGTAACTTTGGACCTAAAAGAGGCATACCTGCATGTCCCAATCAGACAATCTTGCAGAAGATACCTCAGATTCATAGCTGGCTCAATGCGCTATCAATTCTCTGCACTGCCCTTTGGCTTTATCTTCTGCGCCCAGGGTCTTCACAAAATGCCTGGCACCAGTAATTGCATTTTGCAGACAAAGAGGAATTCAAATATATCCTTACTTGGACGACTACCTTATTCAAGCAGAGAACAAGGACAATCTACTAAAGCATCTGGCATTTGTAAAAAGATTACTAATTTGCATAGGGTATACAGTAAACGAAAATAAATCAAAACTAGTACCCTCTCAAGAGATAATATTCCTGGGTGCAAGCTTAAATACAACTGCCCAGATGGCTTATCTCACGCCAGACAAACAAAGGCAACTGACTTCTTACTTCAAAATGTTGGCAACAAAGACCCAGTTATCTGCAAGAAAAATTCTGCAGGCTTTGGGCTTCATGGCATCCTGCATCCTACTAATTCCATATGCCAGACTGCATATGAGGAAACTACAATGGTATCTAAAAAGTGTTTGGACTCAACATTGCTACAGCCTGGAAACATTAATTACCCTCATTCCCTGCCTGCAACAGGAGTTTCGATGGTGGGCACAGGCCTGTCACCACAACAAGGGACAGCCATTCACTTTACCCACAGCCAGGCAGACACTAACAATGGATGCATCAGATTATGCCTGGGGGGCCCACATGGCAGAAAAATGTATTCAGGGCACATGGCCTGCAAGCCAGATGCATCTTCATATCAATCAAAAAGAGATGCTAGCTGTTCAACAATGCAGCACAACAATGCAGAAACACTAAAAGACATCATCTGGTAAACAAAGCAATACTGTCTCACAATGAAAATAGGCTTGACATTAAACTTTGCCCTTGAAACTCACATTCATTGAAACAGCATTGAAACCCACACCAGATCCAAAGAAAATGCATCTGGCCAGTGGTGGATAAAGATTACCTTTGGGCTGTTTTCAAATCATTGGCCCATTGCACACAAAACAAGAAACATACATTTGTTCTTTTCTTTATACACCTTCCTGACTTTATTAAATTATATTCCTTGTATAATACAACACACATGTTGGAGCACATTTTAAATTTATTGTTTGAACATTTTACCAGTAATCTGTACTGTAGGCAATGAAACAAAACACATGAACCAATAATGACAAAACTGCCCAATTCAGAACTTTTCCATCATAAAAGTCTGCTTCCACACCCACACTATAAATAGAATGACAGTAGTGTAAGCCATAGGCATCTTGCACAGCGTCTCGCACTTATTTTCATTTTCATTTTTTTTTGGGGGGGAGAGGGACAAAAGGTCAAAAACCAGGGACACATTTTAAACATTGCTTGTATAATTTTGGAAAGTTGCTAGAATAAAATGTTGTGCTACCATCATGCATTTCACTGGCAGGTTTTGAACCCAGGACTCTATGCACTACAGTCAGAACAACATACCACTATGCCAAATCAGCCACTGCTTGAAAAATAGGAAGACTGAAACTTAATAGCCATCATTTAGTGAATTCATTTCTCACTTCTCAATATAGCTCTTAACCTCAACACAAAAAACATGGACAAACAAAGCCAATAATGGGGGAATACAAATTCAGTTCTCACTTCTCACTCACCATATCTCTGAACTGTTAGCACAAAAACAATAATGGGGGAATACAAATTGTGTCACTTCTTATCATAGCTCTAAACTCTTAGCACAAAAAAAATGTTATGGGGGCATTTTCACACAGACACACACACACACACACACACACACACACACACACACACACACACACACACTGGTTCCTTACCCTGAGTAGTTATTCCTCTGTTGCTGCCATTAATCCCTGCCTGAGTAATTCCCGGCTCGGCGAACTGCTGTTCCAGCTTCCTGGCCTGCACAAGCTCTTCTGTTCCAAATGTTGCTGCCATTAATCCCTGCCCTGAGTAGTTCCCGGCTCGGCGAACTGCTGTTTCAGCTTCCTGGCCTGCACAAGCTCTTCTGTTCCCCATGTTGCTGCCATTAATCCCTGCCCTGAGTAGTTCCCGGCTCACTGAACTGCTGTTTCAGCTTCCTGGCCTGCACAAGATCTTTTGCTCCCCATTCCCGCTGTTTCTGCGAGGCCCGCCAGCTTGCAATTCAGCCAGCCGGATATGATGATGTGAGCTCCTTGAGCTCAATTCTGACTGGCTGGTAGCCTGACGGAGCTGACGTCATTGCGCACGTGATGATGTCACCTCCGACAGCGCGAACATTTTAAAAAAGCAAAGAAAAATCGGAAATGAAGGGGTGCCACTCGGGAATCGTGGCACCCCTTCATTTGGACCCCAAAACTCAGTAAAAAATGAGTAATTCGGAACGGTTGGGAGGTCTGCCTGGGGTCATTCTTGGTGCTACCAAACAAACTTGTGGTTATGTGTGTGAAAGGGTGAGTGTGCGAGTTGAGTGAGTGGTGTGTGAGTTGAGTGAGTGCATGAGTTGAGTGAGTGTGATGATTTAGTTGAGTGTGTGTAATACAAATGTTACAAGTGATTTTGAGTGGGTTTTAAAGTGGGGGGTTTATTTGAGTTATATAGGTTTAAAATGGGGTTTGGGTTATGGGGTTTAGTTGGGGATGATTTGGGGAGTTTTTTGATCAATGGCATTCCTAGACTTAGAGAAAGCATATGACAAGGTCCCAAAAAAGCTGATCTGGGCAGTACTGTGGTGGTTTGAAATCCCAGAAGCATTGTTAGAATTAGTGCAGGCTATGTACAAGGACCCAGTGACTCAAGTACGAACAGTGTTCAGCCTCAGAGAGGGGTTCTCAGTGCGAGTGGGTGTACATCAGAGTTCAGCTCTGAGCTCACTGCTTTTCATACTGGTAATGGACTACATTATCAAACAGGTTGGAGGGGATTGATCAACAAAGCTGCTGTATGCAGACAATGTGGTAGTACAGGCAGACTCTGAGCTAGAACTTCAGCAAAGGATAGGAAAATGGAATGCAAATCTGAAGGCACACGGGATGAAACTAAGCACAGATAAGGTGGTGGTAATGGCAGCAAATTGGGGAAATCAGAAGAAGCTGAGAATAGAGATAGAAGGGAAGATAGTGGAACAGTTAAACAGCTTCAAGTATCTGGGAGGGGTGGTTGAGGAGAAGAGTAGTCTGAATGAAGAGGTCAAAGCTAGAATCAGAGGGGCTGCAGCCAACTGACAGATAGTATCAGGTGTGGTCTATAACAGAGGAATGCCAAAGAAGCTGAAAAGTAAGGTGTACAAGACAGTGGTGTGACCAGGACTACTGTATGGTACAGAAACCTGGGCAGTAAAGGCAGAAGAGTTGAAGAAGCTAGAGACGATGGAAATTAAGTGACTGAGAAAGGTGGTAGGATGCACACTGTGGGACAAATGAAGAAATGAGGACATAAGAGCAGGAAAGATCAAAGAGAACAGATTACGGTGGTTTGGGCACATGTGTAGAAAAACAGAAGACAATCTGTTGAGGAAGATTTGGGACAGACAGGAAGAAGGTAAGAGGAAGCAAGGACGTCCAGCAAAGAGGTGAATGGATTGTGTGAAAGAAGATCTGCGACAGTCAGGCATGAGTGTTGAAGAAGGCAGGAGTGTGGCACTGAATCGAGAGAGATGGCGACAATTAACACGATACCTCGACTCCGTGTAGAAAACTGGGAAAAAAGGCTGATGATGATGATGATGATGATATAAGGAAGGAGCAAATTGAACAGGATAAGTTAGCTCCTGGCCTAAAAATATTATTCATTACAAAGGAGGTAAAGGTGAAATCTCTCAATTTATGGTCATCCTCAGGAACTGCAACCATCGGAGTGTCCACTGCAGGGATGCTTTCAGAGAATCTCTACTCTGGATCACCAGGAGCCAATTGTCTTAGTAGGGGGAACACATGGATGTTCTTCTCCAGCAAAACATCAGCCACATGCACAACAGCCTGGGAGATATTCTGGGACTGAAGAAATGGCCTGACATTACTACTTTATACTAGAAGTTATGTCCATCAAGAGCAAAGCAGAAAAGCATCATGTGTGAGTCAAATGCTAATGTGCCAAAATGCATCATTCCTAATCAAACAATGTAATCTAGGTTTTGCAATAAACCAGCAACAAACACAAAAGCCAGGAGACACAGGAGCCCAGAAAGCCAGCTAAAAATTGTACAAAACGTTTACTGAACACTTTTGTCTCAGAACACAGAGACTCACATTCACATGATTAACTAAAAAAGTCAAGAAAAATCTTCAAGGCTAAACCACTTATGGACAAAATACTACATATACAGTATACATACCAAAGATATATACATTAACGTATGCAATGACCAAAAATGAACTCTTGAATAAATCTTGAATAAAGTGCAGTTAATAACTAAATTCTAAATGCCTGTGTCGGTACACACAGTTAATATTAACATTCTCGTTTAACCCAGGAAAAGTGCCGGCATCCAACCTGAATTGCCACATAATTTCCAAAATTTGTAACTTCGGATGATTGACTGCACTGGGATTAATATCACAAATAACCACAGAAACAGTGCCCTCAAGGAAACCAACCACTGGAGTATAATGTAATTTAATCCATAGTTAAGTGCTTTTCCAACAGGATTTTTAACTAAACATTAAATTATATTCCAGTCATTGTTTGTTTCCTCCAATACACTATTTCAGTAGTTACTGGTGTGCATACCTCTTAGAGCAAGAAATCTGGACAAAGCCATAAATAAAAGTGGGACAAAGGACCAAAATAGGGACAATTTTTAAATATTGCTCTTAACAAACTTATAAAGTTGATAGAGTAGCAGGTTTTGCATTAGCATTAATTTTCTGAAGGGTGTGAAGTCTGAAACTCAAATGTCTGTCATTATTTTCTAAGTTCAATCTTTATTGGTTTGCCACTAAGTTGCCAGAAAAACAAATTTATGAAAAAATGACAAAAATATGAGGGAAAAATCTGGGCATTCTGCAAACATCTGTACAGCTGAGAGGTAAGCCAGTGCTGTGTGTTTGTCTTTTTCACTTGCTTAATATCAAAAACCCAAGGTTCTTGTTGGGCAGATTCTTTTGCATGGACCTTGGATTTGGATATATAATATTTTGGAGTTGTATTCCCTTTCAGTAAAATTTGCTATAGAAAATCAGTATTGGTCAACTTCGGTATGTATTATCTTGGAAATGTATTAAAGCATAGTGTTAACAAACTAATTTAAGTGTAGGTGGCTTCAGGAGAGAGAGATTCCTTTATTCAAGGTAGACAGAAACAGGTAAATGAAAAGTGGGAGAAGAGATCTGTTAGACTGGTAGTTAAAGTGACAAGGTCATCAGTAATGCTAATATTAACATCAACAAATGTAAAATGATAAAATAATAATAAAATAATAATAATATTAAGTGACATGCCATTTCATAATTTTGGTCCAGAGATGTAGAAAGCCTTAGTAAGGGAAGAGAGCTTCTCAGGAATAATGAATAAATTCGCTAAAAGACAGGAAAGTGTACCTTATCAGGACTATGGGACCATATTAAGAGTGTGAGTAAGTGTGGAACAGTGATAAGGAAACACAAATTTAAAGAAAAGTAAGCTAAGATGAATGTTTCATTTAACAGTGATTACTGACCCTCTTAAAAACGTATAGTATATGCAGCAATGTTCAGAAATCTTAACCAGAAATCTGAGCCAGTAAGATAAATCTAATTATCCCTTTTAACAGCATTTGAAGTTTGTAAACATTACCCCTTTAGGCTAATGACATTAAGGGTAACCTGTGATCCAATTAAGATATTGTTAACCAGAACAGCACATGCCTCAGGAAAAAGAAATCTGGCAATGATTTGATTTTTTTTTTTTGTCAGGGTTTAATTGTAATATTTTCTCATGGGTTAAGTAAGACACCTGGGAAACCAGCCAGAGACAAGAGGCATTTCAAAAGGTTAACTATTTCTATGTGCTCAGGATAAGGAAACAAGATGTGACAATTAGGTTTGTATTACTTAACCTAGTGATGGTGGCAAACAGACAACCCTGGTCCCAACCCACCCAAATCAGGAAAATTAATTTATTCCTTTTGTAGTAAGACATTATTTTTCAGTTGCACTAAAGCAATTTTACAATATTTATCTGACAGTAAGACAGACACAGCTCCAAGAACATTTTTGTCTACACAAAGAATGGCATTTAGACTAAAAGTATCAAGCCAATACACTGGAAAACAGAGGTGACCTGAACACATAATACAACCTACTGAGGTATTCCAAAAAAAGAAAGAATATGGTGAAGAATGCCTGTAAGCTTTATCCTGTTGAAAATATCTGATAAATATATCTTGAAACTGAGGCTTGCAGTGTTTGAGACAACAAATGATGAAGAGCAGTGCTGTCAAAACCACGCTGCTCAAAATACAATAGGTAGGCAAGGCCTACACAGAACAAGCTGCACAAGAACATATAATGCACAAGCAGACACACCCACAGTTGAACTATTGAGCACCACTGTGAACTGTACAAAATCATAAAGGACATTTTTGCAGGGGGTTAATCCCATCCCACTCCATTGGGAGGCTTTGCCCCACCCCACCTCACATTGTTATTCTCTCTTTCTCCAAGGGCCTTCAAACTTAAGGAAAGAGTAACAAAATACTGGGGCACTCTTTCTCCAGTTCACTGCAGTCCCAAAGCAATGTCTGAAGAAACAGTGCTTGAGTAAAATATAAATGTGCAGTCAGGTTTCTGGCTCCAAAATGAAATCCCAAAAGATGTGAGCAGTTGGTGAAGTGGTCATAAGATATATAAATAAAGGCCTTCTTAAATCAAGGAAAAGAGCCCCTGTAAACTTATCAAGGTCTAAGAGATTTCAATACCTTGGTCAAGTGTAAAATAAATGAGTGTTTCTCTTTTCTCCACAGTTCCACAACTATGGAATCAGAATATATAACATGGGTATGAATGTGAAGTCCCCCCCTTCCACATGTGGGTTGGGGTGGGAAAAAAACTCTTTGCTGTTTGCTTCTTTGAGTTAAAGCTTTGAACAACTTGTTCACCCAGCTGGGTACACCTGTGAACGGAGGCTTGCAAAAACATACAAGAAGAGGTCTAAGCTGTGGTAAACAGTGACATTGTGGTGCATCACAGAGAACAATATAATTATTTACAAGGGATCTTACCAGAAATGGAAGAAATCCATCTGTTTGGTGAGCCTAGGGAGGAAGCAGACTGGTCTGGAGTTATAAACAGAAGAATGTAATAGAAAGATCACTGGGTAAAATGCAGGGTTACAGAGACAGGGAAAAGAAACTCCTGCCACAACTTCTCCAGAAATGCACATCTATTTTCACTTATGCTGTCTTATGTAGTAATAAATAGTCTAACCATTGCCTACCCCTACAACTCTGAGCATTCCTTGCTCCTCAGTAACAGCAAACCATTCACGTAGCTTTAAAACTGGCCATATTCATCTGTGAGAAGTTAACAATACATACTCTCAGACTGAGCTTAGAGTCCTATATAATTTCAACATTGTATTAGAATCAAAACCTTGGTTAAAGCAACACTGTCTCCTACCATTACTCATCACCTGTAAAGGTCATGCATTGTCTAACCATAGCCCAGGCAAAAGAGTATGAGGGGGTTCGCATCTTGTTACCCCACTACATATAAATATAGACTGTCACATTGATAAACCCAAACTGAAAAGCTGCAGAAGCCATAATAAAGTGATATTAAACTTAATGTAGTCTCAGTCTTTGACTTCCATTCTTTCTCAACTGCAGAAACCTTTGTCCTGATTCCAACAACTGCTTCTAAGCTTTAAAAGCACAATGAATTAATCTTAGGTAGTGTCAGCTTTTACTGGTCCACTTTTCTCAGCTGCACACTCTACCATGCTCTGTAAGCTCACAACCTATTCCAAAAACTAACATCTTCACATGGAGAAATTACAAATCCAGTAAACATTCCATCTTAGAATGGATCCTTATCAACCAGTTCAAGGGGATTATCAACTCTGTAACTTGTTCACCATCCCTTAGAGATAACTTTCCCTTTTGCTATAATGACCCATTTCTTACTTGTCTCGGTCATACATCTATAAGTTCATCAGACATCATTATTATCAACATTTTTTAAATAAATTGCCAGAGACTAAACTCCAGTCCTTTCCCATTGTGACTCAGTCGACCACCCTAGAATATGTTCTTAATGTCACTCTCTCATTACAAATCAATATTACATAGAAATCACTAAAATAATGGCATACAAACCCTTCATCTGAGCTTCTCTTGATCTGGAACAGATTATGAAGCAATGTAATAAGACCTGTTATAAAGTCAGGAAAAAAATAATACTGACATCTTGACTTTCTACACTGACTTCAGAGACAAAGTATAAAAACAACTGTATAGAAAACTTAAATCTGACCACTTAAAAAAATAAACAATTTCAAAATCTGGACAATTCTAAAAATGCTGGCAGTATAGAAATTTCCTTGTGGCCGAAGAAGTAAAAGCAATTGCAGCTCTTCCTTAACAGTAGAATATTCTGAATACACTTCTATCTATTGAATAGGAATATACTTGTAAAACAGTACTTTGTAAATTGACCTAAGCTCTCTAAATCATACCTGTCCTCTTATAACAATCTTACATATCTTTCACCTCCCTACTTTTCCCACAGTACTTCATATCTGACTACTAATCTTACAGAAATTAAGTTGTATCCTGTGCAAACTTCCAATTTTTTGTAGACTAGGGAATGATGGCCTTTACCTGGACCCCACTCAGTTTGGGTTTGTAAAAGGTAGATCATGTCTACTAAACCTGACTGACTTCTATGAAGCAGTCACTAGAGCCGTAGACGAGTTCAAAGTGGTGCACACAGCCTATCTTGACCTCACCAAGGCTTTTGATACCATCCCCCACTCTGGAATTATAGATAAACTCACTAAATTGGGCTTAAATCCCTATGTCACAAGATGGGTGGCCACCTGGCTCACTGACAGAACCCACACAGTAAAAGTAGCCGACTCCAAGTCCGACTTCAGACCAGTGACAAATGGAGTACCACAGGGTTTGGTCCTGCGTCCTCTCCTGTTCGGCATCTACTTCCCAGAAGTGCAGGCCAACACAGAAGGTCTTTGGCTAACAAAGTTCACAGATGACTGCAAAATGGGAGCCATAATAGAATCACCTAATGATGTAGACATTCTACAAAAGGGCCTCACAGAGACAGATGCTTGGTGTCAAAGTCATGGACTCAAGTTCAATGCCAAGAAGTGCATTGTCATTCCCTTTGGGAAAAACTTAGTATCCATGAACTACCACATAGGCGGTAGCTCGCTAAACACTGAAAGTGTGATAAGAGACCTCAGGACACAGCTGGACAGTAGTCTCTCCTTTGATAACCACATCACCACAGTATTCAGGAAATCCTTCTACGTGGCACACCTCATCACAAAAGGGTTCTCCTCTAGAAAAAAGGAGGTCCTTGTTCCTCTCTACTCATCCCTCATCAGATCCATTATAGAGTACAATGCCCCATTTGGCATGTATCTCACAAGACACCTACAACAATTGGAATGGCGACCAGAAATACCTCACTAAGAGGATTACCAGCCTCAAACAGATGACATACGCAGACCATCTCAAAAAACTCCAGCTCTACTCTGTCGCTTATCGCCTACTCAGAGGCAATCTCTGCCTAGCATACAAAGCCATGTCAAACCCAGAGCTGTTGGACATGCTACACTTAAAGAAATCCCAGTCTCTCCAAACCACATGCTCCAGGGACCTAAACGTTGTCACCACAATAAACAGAACATGCTGGAGGGATAGATTCCTGTCCCAAAGACTTCCCATACTCTGGAACAAACTATGCATTCATGTCAAACAAAGCTCCTCATTGGCCCTCTTTAAGAAAAATCTTCACAACTGGATGGAAAATAGAAAATTCACCCCAGGGATCACTTCTGTGGCACCGCTTGACAGGGGCACAGGAAAATAATTTTCTTAAGTAGCAAAAGCCAGGGAACCTTTTTGGCTAGGCTTATATAGGGCCCAGGGCTGATAGCCTAGTACCTACCTAGGAACCCATACTTCCTAAAGGCTTGGCTCACCCTCACCATGATCTCCAGTGAATATGGTTTATATCACCAACCTGTTTTTCAGTGAATCTAAGATGGATAGAACTCATTTGTCAGATGGTTGAGTGGAAGAATTTTTTTTAATTTAATTAATTAATGAATGTATTTATTTATTTATTGAATTTATTTATTTAATGTGTGAAACAAGTATTCCATAAATTAATATAACTAACTCTAAGGTTACAAAACTTCAGAGCAAGCCAGAAAAAAGTTTTAGAAATTGCCCATTTGACTAAATAGTACTGACCATCTAAAATTCATTAATAAGCAAGTATAAACCATCCCATACCAGATATATTACTTGATGAAGTCTGCAGAGGCAGATGAAAATGCTTATATTATGATCTTTTAAGGTTTGGACTTAATAAAGATTTGGATTTGCGACAAGCTGTTGCCGTGGAGCTGCTTTACCTTACTTTTGGATGGGATGGTTTGTTCCAGAGTTTTCCTACTTTGCAGTGTGTCAAGTATAAACCATAATTAAACACTTACCTATTCCTCTCTTTCATGTATTCAATCCATCACTAACTAGTTCTGCTTTTTTCTCTCTTTGGAGAGGTGCCTTTGCACTGTAACCCCTGTTCCTAGATATGCATGTTCTACCACTCCTGATGACATGACTTATAACCTATTTCACTCCATTCTTCACTCTTGAAACTCCTGGAAGTCCTGTCATGACATACCTGAAACACTACACCAATTGTATTCATGTTCCTATGCAATAACCACTCAGGCCATTGCATACTCACTGACCTAATGTGTCAAACTGAGGGTATTCTTAGTGAGTTCACTATAGCACATTAAAGTAGAATAATAGGCATGAAAATATAGAGTCAGACTTGTGTTTTCATGTATGCATTCAGTTTCTGGGAAAGACTGTTCAGTAGAAGGGAAAAGATAATGTTGCTGGCTAAGCATGAGATGTGCAGAAATAATAGCTTCAAGGGAAGGCTACAGAATATTCCTTTCTCAGAGGAAAGATATGTATACTTGCAGTGGAATGCTAGATAAAGAATAGACAGTTGGGCACAGATTTAACTTTGAGCATTTTTGGCAGGAGACAAGCCTTCCTGCACCCCCTGAACTTATATATATAAACTCCATAATTGCACTAACTCAAATTAATGAAGAGAAATCTCCCCAAAAAGTGATTCAATACTGGTGCAAATTTAGAAATCACATCAGCAATGATTTCCAATGGAAAACACTGATCTATGTTCTGACTCTCATTCTTTTCTCATGTGGACAAATGAAGCTGAAGGAAATTCACCTCAACCAACTGTAAGAAAGCCCTTTTGTAGACTGGTTATGCAATGAAGTGTGGCTTTTGACAACATGCCTGACTTGTACTTTAGGGCAGGCATACCTCCTTAGTCATCCAGTACACCCAAGTGGATGGTTGAAGAATCTTATTTACATTTCTTCACATTTGGCTATTGTCTCCCACTAAAATGAATTGTATTCTCTAAGGAACATACTGACCCACTAAACTACAGCCAGTCTGATTTTCCCACTCTAACTGCCACAAATTTAAAACAACAACATAGAGAAAAACCTTCTCCAGATTGGGCCATGCTATATGGAATCAGTTACATAGTGATTTTAAACACAACCAAACACTGAAACTATTCAAGACTCCCTAAGTGAATAAGTACATAAGACGCCTGAATGTATCTTCTTTTGAGATGCTGCCCAAGTTAGCTCAGGTGAGTGTAAAAAATCCCTCTGCACCTATCAAAAATCAGTGGGGTGTTTTATTAACTTTACACTAATTTTATACTCTCTCTCTCTCTCTTTACATATATATATATATATATATATATATATATATATATATATATATATGTATTTGCACACTTATATATATATATATATAAATGTATTTGCACACTTTTTTTTTCATTCATACTTAAAACTATCTACAAGTTATCAACACAAAAGAACTCAAGTAAAGAATTCTATTTATTTCTTTCTTTCTTTTATAGTTATCCTCTACCCCCACCCTTTCTTCAAGAGTCATCTTCTTATTTCAGCTAATACACCATCCTTCTCCATTTTTTTTGTTATAGTTTAATAGATAAGTACTAGGCTACCTTCACTTGTAGATCATTTTAAGCCTAGCCAATTTCTCTTTCAAAGGTGAGAATTAAATCCTGTGTCTGTGAGGTAAATACCTTAACCATTATATTAACCCCGAACCCCTGAAGTAAATACCAGGCTTTCAGTTTGTAGTCTCTTGCAAGCCTCGTTAATAACCAGAGGTGAGAATCAAATCTTGAACTTGTATTTGTGAAGCAAAGACCTTAACTATTATGCCTACCCTGCCCACATCTTTTTTCTACAGTACCCATATTGTCACAAACAGTACTTTATCCCATTTATCAATATCACATTTCCTTATTATATTTCTTATATAATATCATATTCATATTTAATCATTTCAATCCTTCTCATCAATATTCAGCTTTAAACTTTTCCATCATTCATTATTCTTTTTGCAATCTAAAAGGTAATTTTTGCTGTTTCTTCTTCACAACAGTCAACACATTTTCTTTCCTCCATCACCTTATATTTTGCACTCTTTTCACCAGTAACCTGTCCTAATAAAATTCTCCAAAAAAATTCACTGCTTCATTAAAAAAATCAACCCTTTTTCTTCTGTCTTTTACTGCCCTTTTTCAACTACTTTTTAATCCCTTATATGGGTACACCAAAACATTTTCTAAAATCATATTATTCCGTTCTTTTCTTTTCCCATCAGCCTCACTTTTTGCTTTCCATAACCTCACATTATTATCATATTTTTCCATCCTGTCCCATTTTTCTTTTCCCTGTTTTTCTTTCGAATACATGTTTATATTTTTCAAGTAGCATGTTACCTGCCATTTCTTTTTGTATCTATTTCTTTTATCTTTCTTATTACCCAAAATAAATGCATAAATGTTAAATGCATACTGGAGTTTTTGAAGTTCAAGTGCAACTTTTTTTTTTAATATTTCTTTTTGTTATAATTATGTTCCCATCTTGTAAAGTGGGCTTTCTTTTTCAAAAATGTATATTTTTTTACTTTAGGTAACAAGTTTAATAAACTGGTGTTTCTGATTACTGTATGCAGGGAAACTGTCCAATTACTTCCTGATTCTATGTCATCCAGTCCTGCCTTCTGATGATTTATTAGAGGAGTGAAACAGTTATGTAGCAGGTTGGAATGTTTTTTGTAGTCTGCAGCAGATTTTATTTTAAAGTAACCAAAATGCAGCACAATCAGTTACTTGGTCAGGCAATAAATCAATAAATAAACATAGTTATCTTCAAGTAGAAGGTAACCAAAGTAAGATGGAGCATAAGATTCTTAGTAAGATGTAAGAGTGCTTGGCAAACAGAGTAATAAAACAGATGTAAACTAGAAAATCATTGTCTACCAATGAAATTATGACTTTTAGGGAAAAAATTATGGATGTGTGAATTTAATTTATTATATTCATTTAATATGTTTAAAAAACTTCTCTTTTGTCTATTAATTTTTAATAATACTCATAACTTATATCATCCAACCTTGGTACTTATGCCTTGTTTTATCACTTCTCTATATCTTCTTTACGTTTTTGAATATTTTTCACTTTCTATTCTTTTTACCCATCCATTCCCTCTTTTTCGTTCATTTTCTCTATGAAATTCTCGGGTCTATATTAAAAGACTGAAGAAGTGATTCAGCGAACACCTCTTGGTCGACATGTAATGAGTGAACACACTAAAGCACAAATGCTCAAAACAGTGATTTCTTTCCCTGGGAAAGTAATCGCTTGGCCATCCATGTGTGTTTGCCCCTTTCCTCACTGTAGTGTGATCTTGGAGTTGGTATATTTAGTTAGGGGGTGTGGGGAGCAAAGCCCTCCACGTTGCGGGGTGTGGGGGTGAAGCCCCCCACATTATGCTTTAAAGTGTGTGTGTGTGTGTGTGTGTGTGTGTGTGTGTGTGTGTGTGTGTTTGTGCTACTGGTTTCTTTCCCAGGGAAAGAAACAGCTGTTTTGAGCATTCACGCTTTAGTGCGTTCGCTCATTACGTGTTGCCCAAGAGGTATTTGCTGAAACACCTCTTCGGTCTTTTAATATAGACCTGAAATTTTCTACTACCACCTTAACACCTTATTGTTTGTAGTTTATGTCTTGTTTGCCATCTAAGATAACATTCATCCTTCTCATTTTTAATACTTTTCATAAATAAGGGGAAGCTACTCTTTCTTTCCTCTCAGAAAAAAAAAACTTTACATATGTAACACATCATTTTTATCCTTTCTATATTCTTTTCATATATGTTTTCCTTTTTCCCTTATTTTTTCACTTCCCTGTTTTCTCGTTCTTATAATTCCATAACATTATTTACATGTCATCTAATTTCTTTTCTTTATTGTTCTCTCAACTACCAAATATTCTTTTTTATACTTGTGCTTATACACTACTCCCCACAGTACACATTTTTATAAAATGGTCTCTTTGTCATATCATCTTCCATAACACTTCTCTCTCTCTATTTCTTCCACCTTTATAAACACTGCAGTCAACCGTTTTATCCCTTTTCCCTCCTTTATGTTGCTGTCTTCCCCTTTTTTAGTCCATACTGCTCTATGATATGAAAACTCTGCAATCTATACTCCCTTATTTCTTTCATGTGTTTAGAGTAAACTGTATAATCAATCTCAGTCTTAAAAATCCAATTTTATATATGTCTATTCTCTATTCTTTTCTACTTTTTAAATCTTCACATTTTATTAATTCTGTTAAATCTTAATACCCTGCGTTATTTCCCCCCTTTCTTTCCTTAAGTTATAGTTAAAATCTCTTGTCATCATTACTGACAAATTCACTCTTTTTCATATTAGTATAAACATAAATCACTATTAATCTTATACAGTTTTTGTCTATTTCTCATATCACATACCACTACCCATCCTGGTACTACTATCGTAACAAGTAAAACTCTTATTTCTTCATTATTTTATAAGTGTTCATATTCCTAAACATGTAGCAACAATTGCCCCATCCCCCATACTGCCTATATTCTTTTCATTTTTTCCTCATTGATATTTCTGGTATCTACCAAGCAAAAAAGCAAAACATCCACTTCTATTTTTTTTTACAACATTCCACTACCACCAAAACAAAGTCCTTATAATGTTTTTAATTCTAGTCACATTAATGCTAAAATTCCTACATCATCTTTTGCTTTTTTATGTGTTTTACTTCCAGATCTTATTTTATTTTCCTTCTCTTAAGTATCCCACTACTATCTTGTTCTTATTCTTTGACTGCCTCCATTCTTCCCTCTTCTTCATCTTCACTTTCTAAAACTGCAGATCTGTTGTCTTCCTGTTTATTAATAACTTCACTTTGAACTATTTCTTCCCTAACTACCAATTCCTTTTTTAGCATTTCTTCAGTATCTCCTACTCCCATATTACCTTCTTTTTCAAAATCTTCTATAGTAATATTTTTTACTGTTTGTCTTTCTTCTGAGGTTTCTTACTCTTTCTTCTTATAATATGGGACGGTCCATTTAAAAGAACCCAAATCTTTTACATTTTCTAGAAAAGGACTTACTATTTTTTGCCACATGTCCTCTCTCTCCACATTGGCCACACCTTTTGTTATAGTCTTGTACAAAGTAACTTTCATCCCCATAGAAATAAGATGCTTTGAGTTGGCCTCAGTACTTTACAAATACTCACTTACCATCCACAATTACTATACCTGAAAAACGTTGAATTTCCCATCCTTAACATCCATTGTTACCCATACTTCTCAACCGCAGCCCATACATTTCTTTTATGATATATCTTTTAACTTCATGTACATAGCTACATAGTGAAAGGAAAACAGTTTTAACTCATACTCATCCATATCTGAAGTCCTAAGTCACAGATTTTCTTTTTTTAAGTTGAAGTTCCAAGTTATGAAATAAATAGTTTTTCCATGGTGCTACTACATTTTTTTTTCAGCCTCAGTCAAAACTTTTTCCAGCAAGTTAAAGCTTTCAAATGACATTTCATAAACACTTTTGGCTTCCAAATTAAATGACGTTATTATGCCTTTAATGTTAAAATCTAGAGGGAAAATAATATTATCCATAATGCCATACCTGTTCACGCTGCCATTCCTTTTACTTTTTATTTTTACCACTGGTTGTCTTCTCTGTGGCTGTTAAGAAACTACAAATGTTTGTTACCTCTCAGGTCCTTGTTTCATTCTTTCTTGCCCTACTGCATCTGTATAACTTCTGTCTTGTAACAAAAAAAACTGTTGTAGAGGTAAAGCCTTAAAACTGTCTGCTCCACCAGCCAAGAATACCTCCAGTGATTTCCCTTTACTTGCTGTTGCTACTGTTTTCAACCTGTCAGTTTCTACCTCCTGTAATATTCTCTCCACTATGTCACTCCACTGTATTTCTTCTCCTTCCTTTTGCTCTAACTGGCTCATCAAATCTACCATGCCTTGTGTCTCCAGTCCTCCAATTTCCAACTCTGTAAAAGTTATTTCATCTCCTTCTCCTTCATTCAGTAAATTTTCTCCCATTTCTCTTTCCATCTCTATTTCACACTCTCTTCCATCTTGAATTTCTTGGAACTGCAGTAGCAGCCCTCTGGCACCACCAGATTGTGCTTCACTTCCCCAAAGAGGGCAGAAGGTTCCGTGGTGACCTGCCAAATTTCCCACAGTAGTATAAATACAACCTCAGGTCTTCCCTGAAAAGAGACCACCAGCCTAGTGGGACTAACCCAGTCAATGAATGATAAATAAATGAAACAAGTTCTTCACCAACATTTAGAGCATCATCCATGTCCCAAATACTGCAAAAATTATTCCCTTACTTAGCTAAGCATTAGATACAGCACAAACCACATTATCAGCAAGTGATTCCTAAAATATCAGATTTACTTGTATACTCACCTCATAATATACTTTGATTTTGTGTTGTTATACCTTACTTTTATTATGCAATTCATGTGAATTATCACAATTTACTTTCTCTTTTAAATATTGTTTTTATCACTTTGTGTTTATTGTTGTCATATGTGCATATATTACTGTTCTCATTCCTGAGTCATGACTGAAAAGGATCAGCAAACCAGTTCACTCTTGGTCAATAAACTGTAAATACATAATATGTGTGCGTGTGTGCTTGTGTGCTTGTGTGCTTGTGTGCGTGTGTGTGTGTGTGTGTGTGTGTGTGTGTATCACTGCACACATTTTATCAAATGCTGACATGCTGGTGTTTTTCATTGGTAGTCAGTTGGCTGAATTATCAAACAGTCAAAGTTCATTCTATTGACCATTAAATAATTACTGGCTTTTTCATTTTCCTCATGTTTGTGCAACCCTGGAGTTAATATATTTAATTTCTGGGCATGTTGGGGTGGATCTTCATATCACAGAAGTTGGTTGTGAAGCGCCCCATGGAAACTTTTTCTTTGTTTTTTTTTTTTTTTTTTTGCAATTGTAAATGTAACCTATCGGTTAAAATTTGTGATTACTTTTTTGCAATTTTAAGTGCTAAATGATAATCACTGATGAGTTTGTTTGATGTTTTCAGTTTTAATAAAACTCACAAGGAATTATTAATTATAACCTAATATATGTGTGCATGTGTGCATATGTATATGGGTCTACATGAAGAACGAAAACTCACATTACCGAAGACGACATTGCTGGGACGACATCACCAAAAGCTGAATTTAATGAATTAAAAACATTTCACAGGGTAAGTATCCCGTTGGTCACCATCTAATAATGAAACACACTGCACTACTTCAAACCCACCTCAGTGTGGGGCTATGCCCCTCACAAGCCCCTAACTAAATATACGAACTACCAACTCCAGTATTGCACTACAGTGGGGAAAAGGGCAAATTTCCTCATGTTGGCCACCTGGATACTTACCCTGTAAAATCCTTCGGCATTGTGTTTTTTCATTAAATTCAGGTTTCAGCGATATCATCTCAGCAATGTTGTTTTTGGTAATGTGAATTTTCATTCATTTGAAGTAAACCCTTATTTATATATATATATATATATATATATATATATATATATATATATATACACACATATATATATATATATATATATATATATATATATATATATATATATATATATATATATATATACAGACACAGACATTTATAAATAACTAAATGCCACAAAATGAGGCTGCCTCACATTGTGAGTCACAAATGTACCCTCATAATAACACTGCATTTTTTAACTATTTCCTCGGTTCAAAGCCCTATTGTTAGTCACTTCCTTATGACCAACTTCCAGCTCTGAGAGTTGAACATAAAGTGAAGAAAGGCAACACTTACTAATATGAATGAAAGCTAGTTCAAAGTAAATAAATGCAGAGAGATTATCTGATTTCAGAAATAATGGTACTGCAAATTATCTAATTCATTACAGTCAAGTGCGACTCCAAGCATTTCTGCAGTTACTTCCTACTGACACTTCTAGGTGTCAAATATTGCTTGTTCATATTTGCTATAATAATTCCAAAACCATGCTACCTACAAGGTATCAGAATATTTCATCTCAAGGCATACATGATAGCAAATAAAACTGTACTGATATTTGACCTCTTAAGCTAAACAGATGTTGAATATTATTTGTATTCTGTTCATTTGTATTACAATAATTTTCATATTTTTCTAAATATTTCAATATTCAGGTAACACAGAAAGAACTGCATAGCCTCATATGAAAGCTCACAGCTGCATGAAGAAAATACTGCTGGCAGAATGTGTCTTACTTGAAAGGTTACTGAGATATAAGCTGTTTATACAACATTACAAAATTAATATTGACTGCCTTTATTTTGGCTTATAAAATCCATTTTAAAGCATCAAACTGAATGAATGCCACTAATGTAAAGATTAATTTATCCTGATTGCCATTTACAATTTTCTAGTAACACTTATTGTTCCAGAGATATGAATATTTGTTTAAATTGTAAGATGATAACTTCACTTTCTTAAAGGCTCAATCTACACCCACTGGGAGCTAAAAGTACTCACTCAAGAGAGCTATTCTAGAGGGAATGAGTTAAATAATAAAGAAAATATGCTGAATGTAAGATAAAGAAAAATCCGGAGCACAGTTTTTGGAATAACGCAGGAGATCTTTGAAGAAGTAAAGACCAAGATAAAGGGAAATAGAAAGAAGCACCTTCTGTTACTTATAATAAGAAACAGCTGGTATGATAATGAATATAAGGAGATGAAGCATACGCTCAGAAGAAAAATAAACATGGGAACATATACTAAACATGAAAACCAATCTTCTTATTTCAGCTTTTCCCGGTTAGGGTTCGCCACAGCGGATCATCTCTCTGCTCATGATTGGCAGTGGAATTTTACGGTGTTGAGTTGCCAGCCCGGCGTCCAACCTTCCACAGAGGCACACACATGCACACACTCACACCTAGGGCCAATTTAGAGTGTCCAATCCACCTACTGCATGTCTTTGAGATGTGGGAGGAAACCGGAGCACCCGGAGAAAACCCTTGTGACAACAGGGAGGACATGTGGACTCCACACAGAAGGCACCCCAGCCGAGAATTGAACCAGAGAACCTCTTGCTGTGAGGCAGCAATACTAACCGCTGCACCACCGTGGCCACCACTAGACATGAAAACCAATATAACATTTTTATAGTAATATATGCAAGGTATAGAAGATTAATCCATAGCAAAATTAACAGCTACCAAGAAATAAATGGTATATGAAGTTAATGCTGATCCATTCAAATGATACTCAGTGTTTTTGGAAATTGATAGGTGCCAGATTTAGAAGGGAAATCATTAGCTGATATGTGAAAAAGAATGGTTTGAATAATGTAATGTTGGATATCATAAAATGAAATTTGATATTTCTTAAGGAGACAGTGAGGAAATTTAAATAAAAAAGATTTTAAATAAAACAGAGAAAAGAAATAAGAGATCTTGAAATACTTTCCTCAGCAGATGAAAATAACATCTACTAAAGATTTAAAAAATGGTGGGATACCTGACTTGGAAAACATTATGAGTGAACTATACAAAGTTGATGCTGCTTAATGAACTAGGATATTTTAAAAAAGTGGGTTAATTATATGAAATTAGTGCTTTCCTTATACCTGGGGACAAGGATTAATTATCCCAAACTTTAAAAGGAGAAGAGAAAAATCCAAATATGTATAGGTCAATGACATTATTAGAGTCATTATTAAAAGTATTAAGATTCATCATAACAGAAGGACTTAAAAGGAGCATTTGCTTTTCTAAAACTCAGTTTGTGTACCTTGAAGGCAGATCTGCCAAGCAAGCATGTTATGTTTATCAACATTTGATAGAAAAATTCATGACACTGAGGAAGCAAACACATTTTGTAACATTTTAAGATTTTTGAAGATGCCTTAGATAATTTAATTTGAGAAAAGCACTGGCACAATATGTCAAAAGAAGATTTTTCAGGAGGGCTGATAACTATAATAAATGGATTATATTCATGAACAATAGCTAAAAAGAAAATAAAAACAACAACAGTTTATAATGATTTATTCAGTGTAGATAAGGGATTGAGGTAATGGTACCTTTTAGTTCCCGATTTACTTCTGATTCTGACATCAAAGGAGACATTTAAAAAATAAGACAGCGTAGAATTTCAGTATTGGTATACACCAATGGCCTGCTGCTTCTTCTTAGTTTTCTGATATTAAAAAGTCAGTTCTCAAAATCAAAGAATATAATTAAGGATTTCAATCTAAAAATTAATGTTGAAAAGAGTAAAACCATGATCGTCAACCAAAACGAAAAAAATATATACAGTATACTTCAACAACCAAAAACTAGAGAGGTTGATAATGGATATATATTTGACGTTATTAAATACAACTACTAATTTCTAATTTTCAAAGTTAATTCTGAGCACTCCTTTAGATTGATATTGTCGGGAGGAGATACCAGTTCAGGGACAGATGAAAATTAGCATATTTCTGGAATTATGTCTTTAGGGGTTTATTGCACAACTTTTAAAAACTGGATATTTCAAATTATTCTTCAAAACAGACAAACAAGTTAAGAATAGTCTTCAAGTACTCAGTCAGTTGTAATTTTCTTTGCTGGCATGCATCACTGTAGTTAAAACATATATATTTTAACAAAAATAATCTTCCCAGTGTTTCATTTAAGGGATTTATAGCTAATTGGATGTTTAACTTTTTAAAGTGAAGGTTGGTTTAAGTGTAATAGTAAAGAAGATTTCTAAAGAACTCTGCAAGGAAATGTTAGGACCTTTACAGTATCAAGGCTTTACATTCATAGACTTGGATTTATATTCATGTTAATAATATTTAAGCATTTTATACAGTTTTAGTATCATGCTTCCTGGGGAATGAAGTTATTAGAGATGTTGTATATCAACACTACAATAAATCATTGGAGTTCCTCTTCTGTTTTTGTTTTTCATTTAAATTAACATTTTTTTTCAAATCTTGCCAGTACTGGAAATGATTTATAACACACACACACACACACACACACACACACACACACACATGCGTATGTATATATATATATATATATATATATATATATATATATATATATATATGTACATATATATATATAGAGGTCTACTTTAAATAACCGAAAGACCACAATACCAAAACCAGAATCACAAAACCTCAGAACACAGGAAAGCGCAAAATTCAAAATCCTGACATTACGGGATGTGTAAGTGTAGTTGTGAGGGGTATTGCTGTGTGTAAGTGTGTGTTGTGACTTTGGTCTATGTGTGTAACAGACTGTAACGTGTGGGTGTGAGTTTGCTTTGTGTGTCTATTTGTGCGATCTCGGAGTTAGAATATTAAAGTAGGGGGGGCTTGCCCCCCTGCCTATTACTACTGTAGGTTGGTGTGTTTACTAGTTTGGGGTAGTTGTGTGTGTGTTTGTGTGTGTTATGTGTGTTGTTTACAGTTTTGTGGTTTTCGGTGTTTTGGGGTTTTGTGATTCTAGTCTCGATTGTTTGTGTTTCGGTATTGTGGTCTTTCGGTTATTTAAAGTAGACCCATATATATATATATATATATATATATATATATATATATATATATATATATATAAACAATTAAAACTTTGTAACTAATAAAATTACGAATGGAAAAAAAACACAGCTGAGGCTGAACTGTTGTCTAGCGCTTTTATTCCTTTATTGTTGTTAGGAACTTCAGTACATGTTAATTTGCCCATCTTAAAGCACATTTAATGTTCAGAGAGTCATTAAGTCCTGGATGAGTGTACGAGTTTAAAAGTAACTGCCACCTCAGTTCTTTTAACTCTAACAGAGTTTCACAGTCTCCAAAAAACTGTCCAACTTGTTCCAGTACTATGAATTTAAACCCGTTGAAGTTTGTGCATATTGAACTATCAGAAATTATCTGATAGAGTAAAGGAACATTTATCTGCCATCAGACGAAAAGACAACAGTAATGCGCTAGGTAAGCACAGGGCAAATTAACATGTACTGACTGTTTGTTTTGACTACACTAGTTCTTAAACAGTGATAGAAAATAAGCAATGGTTCCACTACTATTACAGGGTCAGTCCTATGATTTTCCAGCTTCTAGTTTAATTGGAAATATAACTATCAGTTAAAAGTAAGCACAATAACATCATAAAAAAAAACAGTTGTATTAAGTATTTGTTCAACACACTCTTAGTTTCAAAAGTTGTTATAACACACATATCACAATGACTATTGGTAATAATTGAAAACAATTTCATTGGCCCTTGAATTAACATGAGGACATAATCATTGGTTCAAATTCTTCTTTTGTATTGTGAAAAGAAATCTTTGGCCATTGGCCACTAATCACATCATATGCAAATTATGTATTCCTGTATACAGCATATTTATAGAGCATGGCTATATACTTTTTTCTGTTCTGATGAAGTTCCTAACAACAATAAAGGAATTAAAGCGCTAGACAACAGTTCGGCCCCAGCTGTGTTTTTTCTCCATTCGTAATTTTATTAGTTACAAAGTTTTAATTGTTTATTGGCATTATTCTACTTTGCTTTACAGTCTTAGAATGGTTTTTCGTTTATATATATATATATATATATATATATATATATATATATATATATATATATATAGTTTACTATCAAAATGTCAACATTCATTTGGTCAAAATCATTACATCGAATGGTCAAAATACCGAAATTAAAATGTCAAAGTTTAAATGGTTGACAAACACCTGCAAACTAACACTAGTGTTTTTGCAGGGGGGCTGCACCCCCTGCACCTCCCACACCCCCTGCTACTTATATATTGCAACTTCAAGATCACACAACAGTGCTGACAAGGGTAAATCCTTGCCTGTTGTCAACATAATGTTGACAGAAATTCGAATACACTGTTTGTCGATCAAATGAAATACTTAATAATCATGTGTTGACCATATGTGTCGATCATATGAACATTATACCATATGAATGTTGACATTTTGATAGTAAACCTATATCTATATATATATCTATATATATATATATATATATATATATATATATATATATACACACATACATATATACACATATATACACACATATATATATTATATATATATATATATATATATATATATATATGTGTGTGTGTGTGTGTATGTATATATATATATATATATATATATATATATATATTATATATATATATATATATATATATATATATATATATATGGGTCTATGTCAGATAACTGAGTTTTCAGAAACTCGAAATTCATATGGTCGAGACTATATAATCCAGTGCCTCAAAACTCAAACAAAAAAAAAACACAAAAAACAAAAATCTACCTTTTTTAAGTTTTTGCAGGGGAAAGCCCCCTTCCATCCTCCACAACCCCTGCAAATTATATATACCAACTCTGAGATTGCACTACAGTGAGGAAGAAGGTAAATTTTCCAATCCGTACTGTACCTTGATCTCCATTCAAAAGCTTAGGGTTTTATAGGCAATTTTTAGATTATATCAGTTGGGGGTAATGTTTGAAAATAAGAATGAATTTAAATCAAATAAAGATAAAAGAAGACAAGAGTAGAGTCAATGATGATTTTAAAGTGGGCAGAGCAAAAAGGAAAGGATGGGTGTGAAGGAGAGAAACTATGAATGTGATAAAATGAAAGATTTGAAGGAAATTAAGGTAAAACAAAAAGAGTAGGTTAGTACTAAGAAACAAAGATGTCAGAAACTTGCTTGTTAACAATTCACAATTAACCTTGACTGGAAAAAGAAACACCTTAGAAGCTGTATAACACATTAAAGTTTCTTTTTGAAACCACATTAAAGAATATGTATGCACATGGTGATATTAAATGGGATGATAGAGAGCTCATCAACACAAATTGATTTCTGGGGTAGTAAAACTTGTATACAGAGACAGACAACTAAAAAGATTTGGTAATATTAGAATTCATAGGGTAAGATGGAGTAATGGCAAAGGTAAGTGGAATAAATATTTCAGCATAGAATATTGTAGGAATTGGTATGAATTTGATAGATATTAAGGAATTCATTAGAAATTTGAAATTATTAATTTACAGGAAACACAGAATATGCATGAGTACAATATAAACGTCAATGGATAAGAAATGTATGAAACAGCAGCTAAAATGTATATACCCAGTAGAGGTATTTATGACTATGTTTAAAATAATGAGAGAGTTTAAGTCCAAAATATTATTAAATCAGAAATATGTTTAGTGACTGAAATATGTTATGGTAGTAATAAATTTAATTGGATGAATATGCATTTGTCACTGATGGAGAAAACAGAAAATAAGATGGACAATATTCCGGATGACTTACATGAAATACTGTTAGAATATCAATATTAATAGATTATCAATTGTGGTGCTTTTAATGATCATATTGGATAATATACTACATACACAGATTTTTAAGAAAGAAGAAAAGTAAACAATCAAATTATAAATATATTACTAAATAAGGAAAATGAGTAGAACAATATCAACTCAGAATTTTAAAAGGTAAAAAATGCAAACTGGAGTTTAAAAAAAGTATGACAAATACAGGCAAATTGGTGATTGACATTGTTCTGAAAGATGAAAAGGTTTTGCATTTATTTAAAAAGGCAAAAATAGAGTAGAGAGAGATTTTAAGAAGAAAAAAGAAATTTCAACGACTGCATCTGAAAATAAATTTTGAAAGCAGTCAAGGACAATGATCAAATACTTAGCAGAAGTTATAATAATTAAATTTAGGTAAAAAGAAATCTATTGAAGACTGATATATAAATGAAAGAGAATGGAAGCAATGTGTAACAAATAAATTTAAACATAATATGAAGAATGAAAGTAGGAGAATAAAGATTTCAAAAGAAATATGATATGATTAAATAGAAAAGCTTAATAAGAAGAATGTTAGGAACCTGATAAAAATGTTGTACAGTAACAGATCCCTGGATGCAGACTGAGTGATAAATTCAGATTATAAAAAGGAGGAAGACTTTGGGGTCATGAAATTGAAGAAGAATTTTAATAATTATAAAGGAAAGTGGTAATTTCCAGAATCATGAAAGAGACTATATTGGTTCCAATTCATAAAGTTAAAATGAATAAAAAAATGATAGCCTATTATTTATGGATTCTTCATTATTTTTTTGTCTATTATAGTTATGGATCAGTAAAAAGAACTAATAATTAGTATGTGACATCTCTATCAGTTTGTGTACTTCAGCAAGAGATGAGATGAGCTATTCATGGTTATGTTCTTAATCATTTAGTAGAGAAATGTAAAAGTGAGGAAACCAGTTGTTATACACCACCTTCAAAGGTTTGGAAGAAGATTTCAAAAGTGTAAATAGGAACTTATTACAGGGAATAATGAAACTAATGAAAAAAAAGGCTTTGATATGAATTAAATTTCTTTCATTAATGAATTATATAATAACAATTTTACCCGAGTCAAAGTATCTAAAATAGGACAACAAACTACTGAAATAAAAATAGAAAAAGGTGTTAGGCACTGGTGTGTGTGTTAGCTCCATGGTTGTTCTTGATTTGCATTGAACCTGGTCTGAGTATATGTATGGTAGAAAAGAAAGATGCACCTAAAAGTAAAGACAGTTTTGTCCAGTAATATGCTTTGTGGATGATTTTGGGCCTGATTCCAAAAGACTCCCTTTCAGTGTAAGTAACTGTAAGTGCCAAAACCTTACACCAAAGTAAGTCACTTACATTGAGAGCAAGTCATGCAGAATCAGGGCAGACTTATACTAAAAGCAATTATTTTGGAATCTGGCCCATTGTGTTATTAACTTTAATAAGAAGATCCAGAAATATATATATGAGGATTTAGACAAAATTGACCTTAGTATAAATGGGTAAAAACAAATAAACATATGATTTTCAGTCATAAGGCAACTAATGGTAAGATATGGCTAAATGGCAACTTAAAGGAAAGAGAAGTTCAGTTCAAATAGTTGGGAATAATGTTTGGAGGAAGGGTAGATGGAAAGCAAATGTTGAATATATAAGACAACAGATTGAAATGGAAATGTTTAATTTCAAAGATATGCAGGAGGTGGATTGGACACTCTAAATTGGCCATAGGTGTGAGTGTGTGTGCAAGTGTGTGGTGTAGAAGAAATACCATGGCAGGGCTAGCCACCCAGTGGTGTAATACCTTCGCTGTAGATGATTGCCACTGTTGAAGTGACACTCCAACCCCATGTGCAAACATTTAAAAACAAGGGGTTATGGATGGATAGATAGATGGATAGGGAGCCGGGCTGATGTGTATAAAACCTTTATTGACTGTGGTAAATTGTAACATATATCCATTAATTGGATATGGCAATGAAGGTTGGGGTTTATATGTAAAGATAATTTAGTGGTTAAGATTTATAGCCTGATAAAATATATTTTTTGGGCTACTGTTATTTTTTCTGCAGACATACATCTGGAAAGAGGTTCAGAATGACTCATAGGAAGTAATTTTACTAATTACAGTGTTCTCTAGCTGTATTAGAATTATGAGTTTAAAATATCAAGATATGGTGAAAATGGTTTGGTTAGAAAAGAAAGAATGGGACTTAGATTGTGAATTTAGATCATATTATATAAAAATGTTAAAACAAATTCTGATGAAAAATGGCTTAGTGTATTTTGAGAATTAAACAAAAAACATATAAGTGATTCTTAAACTCCATATCTAAAGAAGGTAGCTAAGAAAGTCAGAAAATTAAGAGACAACAATTAAATAAAACAAAGTAAATAGTAAGACTTTTCTGCAAGAATTTTAGTATTATATAATAATTTCATATTTGGACATCAACAACAATAAAAAGAAGCGCACTTCACAATGTTGAGTCATTTTAATAAAAAGCACTTAGCAAACAAATACAAAACAAAGCTTTTGGACAAGTCCTTCCTCTGTGTTACAAAAATTAAAAAAGAGCAATCAGCTTTTAAATAATTTAAAACACATCACAAGACACAGCCCATCCTATCAAAAAACATTAATTAAATTTAGAAGTTCAACATTACAAACTCTTATTAAAACATTATATAAACTCTACCTAAATATAAAGAATATATAAAAGAATTATATTTTATTTGCTGCTGCTTAGATCTTAGCATTGACTTTAAAGTTACTTGTTTATTTAAGCCAGGATACATGTCCACTTGCACCTGGACGATCCATTCATACTCTTTAGTGTCCAATTTATTAATGATATCACCATGTCTGATGTTCAGAAGCAAGATATCTATAACCCTAAGTAAAATTTATGAGAATCATCATATTCCTGTACATGTTTGGTCAAAGAATTAGTATCCACTCCTCTATGTATGTCTGATCTATGTTCTATGATCCTATCACACAGTCTTCTGGCCGACTTCCCCGCATAAAATCCTGAACATTGCTGACAGATAGCCAAATAAATAACAAAGGAGGTATTACAAGTAGCTGTACAACTGAATGTATATTTTCTTCTACTAACAGGGTGTATGAACTCATTTGATTGAAGAATATTTGGACAACAAGAGCAGTTATAACAAGGGACAGTTCCTTTCTTATAATTATTGGAGCACTTTCTATTTAAAGCAAAATCTTTATAACATAGACATTGTTTTAAACTTTCACAGTTTCTATATGTAAATAAAGGTTTACCAGGAAGCCATTTTTCATGGCCAGGTATAGCTTTCAAAATGACCCAATTACTTCTAATAATGGTCGGCTTGTTCTACTATAAGTCATCAAATATCTTAGGGGCTGAACTAAGCTTTCATGTTGTACATCAGAATTGTTATTATCATGATTAGAGAAGTACGGTTTAGCTTGTCCATCCATTAAAGTCATCACTTTACTTCTAGTTAATTCCAACTCCTTAGGGTTATAACCTTTCATCAGAAATCCATCTGTCATTTATTCTATCTGTTTTTTATATACATCAGATCTAGTATTTAATCTACTTGCCCGTAGATATTGACTCTTAATATTACCTTTAAAAGTATGCTTAGCATGCACACATCCTTATGTATACAAGCATCCAAACTATCAATTATCTGTAATTTAACATCTAAAAAATGTATTTCAGCTTCCAAATACTTCATTTCAAATTTAAAAAAATCAGTAGTTTGGTTAAGATATACAAAGAAGTCATTCAATTCATCCTGGTTACCCTGCCAAATTAAAAAAAATGTTGTCAACAAAATGTTTATAAAATAAAATATTTGAGGCATACATATTATCCTTCCCAAACACACTAGTCTCTTCCCATTTACTCAGGGTTAGATTTGCATAGGTATTTGGTATTGCAATACTCATCGCTACCCCTGATATCTGATGGTATATCTGTTTATTAAAAATAAATATATTATTTTCCAATAGCAATTCCAAGAGCTCACAGAAAGTTTCTATCTGCCTAGCTGAATATGGACCATATCCACAGATAATTTCCCTCACTCGCTCAATCCCATAGTTATTAGGGATAACAGTAAAGAGCGACTTTATATCTAAACTTACAAATAGAAATTTTCTTTCTGTGATACTATTATACCATCCATATAGTTTAGTTAGGAAGTCACCCATGTCCTTGATATAACTAGTCATATATTTCAAAAACACTTTCAAAACATTTTGTAAATAAATCGACAAGGGCTCAACAACAATAGCAGTGTGTTAAAATTTATTTAAAATATAAATTTGAACTTTTTGAGAGCAATGTGTTGCAGAAAAGACACAAGAAGCAGTGAGAACTTGAGCCATGTAGTTGTGGTAAAGAAACCAAGTAAAGTTTGGCACATGCTCTGTTGTCTTTGTACAGCATATGAAATGATGAGAGAAGATGCCTTGACAATTTATTAGGTCCCAATTACAAGATTTGTTGCATAAATTATGTATCTTTTAGAACAGCTGATAGGAATGCAATTTGACAATTGGAATATGGTTAAATAAAATTCACAGGAAAATGATAACAAGAAATGCGGGAACAATTTTTGTAATTAAAAGTAATGTGTGGGCGTTTTTAACAATATTAAAGTTATACGTGTAGTTAATTTATTTAAAAAATGATTTTATGGACTGTTTTCTTTTTTATCTATTTTATAATGTAATCAGGTGACTGCAACGATAAAAAATTACATTTACATATTACATTACAATTTCATAATTAGTATATTTTGACATACAGGGAATTCATCCCATTCCACCCCTAGCAAAAGCATTGTTTTTTTTTCCTCAGTGTGAAAGATTGACTGGTCAATGTTTTTTTTTTTTTAGAACGTGTTCTACTGAAAGCATTTTTTATTAAAAGGTGATATAAGAAGCAGAAAATCTAAGGCCATTGAGTTGTATCCTATGAGCCTATAATAGAGAGCATATCAGGGAATTAAAATATAAAGGCATGACTAGCCAACAGTTTTAGATAGACATTGAGCATTCATTAAAATGTTAAGATTTTAGATATACTGCCCGAGATTACCACAGTAGCATAATAGTAGATGAAAATGTGAAAACTGTACTGGTAAGAAGGAATCCATTTTCATATTAAAAATTAACATCATGTTTCAAAATGTGATAAATAGAGAATCACGTCTGAATGTTTTCTTAAATAAATATATGTGAGCTTTCTAAAATATGGTGCATTTAACTTTAACATTTAATTGAATAAATGAACCTTAATTTATTATTTTAAAAACCTATTTCCATGAGTCCATAGCTATGCTTCATAAAGCACTGAGCTGAGATAAAGCACTGAGCTGAGATTCAAGACAGGATTTGATAAAATAAATTTTGTGTTGTATAAGTCATCTGCATAGTATTTTTTTTTTAGTTAGACATCTAACATTCCATTTAGCCATGTATTAATAAACAATAGAAGAACCTTTGCCCTGGTGTAGATGACCCTCTTTAAGGTGAGCTTTGCACCATTTAACATATGTGTAAGTGTGTGCCATCTTTCTAATCTCTTTTTCTACATTTGGCAACCATACATAGCTTTTTGCAGTGAAATTCATTTCATTCTTTCAGTGCTTAGATGGCCCTTATGAATTGCTTCCAGTATCTTAGGTCTCACTGTTAAGCTGCACTTGAAAATGTGCCTTACCTTTACATGAAATGATTACTGGCTATATAGAACCATTGTCCTTTTGCCAAAACCATTCATGATCATGTTGTATACTTGTATCTGTAGTGGATCACTATTTTTTCACTGTGGGTCATGACATTAGTGATGAGCAATTCTGCCATTGCTGAAACACAATAAATTTCTCAGTGGACCTTAATGGTCACTTCTGGTTTTGTTCCAATAAGTAATGACAAACCATCAGTGCCCCATTTTAGTTATTTTATATTCACTGTGATCCCTGCCAAATAATAAAGCCATACACTGCAATCTTGCAGCATCCACTGTTGAAACATCTCTTTATTGGTTGAACATTTCCACCAGTAACTGAAGGTCTGTGACCAATGTGACCTTTTTACAGTAAAATATTGGCAGGACTACCTTACTTCCTAGAGCAGGGTCAAGGTCTCTATTGATGTGGATGAAAATTTTGTCCAGTTTTGTGAATGTTCTTGAAGAACATGCTATGTGCCATTCTACACATTACAGAAGTTTTATTGATAAAGCAACACCCACTCCATACATGGAAGCATCACAAGCCTTTTTAATCCCAGTCCTGGACTAATTTCCATCAAAATGCTTTCTGATGTGAACATAGAGGAATGAAGCCCTATGACCTAGATGACTTGACTTCAATTAGAGACACAGGTGTCTGAGGGACTTGGCAAAAGAGGATGAGCTTAAGCAGCAGATGCCAGCTTACTCATACTGAGTAAGAGAAGCTGTTAAGCCTTTGGCATTAGTGACATCTAGTGGTAGCAGGGTGTATTACCCACTTGTATAGGCCATGTTGGCTCATCGTGTATCAGGCAGGGACCTCCATTGTAAGATGGGGAAACAGAAGATATATGTGGGTGTACACATGCATCTTCTCCTTGACCAGGGAGCTATATTGAGTCTATGGGCAGCCTAAGGAAGAGGAAGGTAGGCTTTTCCACAGAGCCTCCAACTGGTCCATTCCTTACCACTTGAGTCTTACCACTGGGGGAATGGATGAGCCAATACAACTTCCTAGGCAGGAACAATTGAGTTGTAGGGCTCTCACTTATCCTATGCCTGCCTAATTTCTACACTTTGGAACAAATGACCCAACTAGGTGCATTTACTGGAGCCATCAGGCAAGAGTCCTGTGCAAGTGGGAAGGGAAAATCTGTTCAGTACTGAATGAATTGTTACAACGAGGTCTTCACAACTAAAGACCATTCTTATAATTATCCTTTTAAACTCAAACACCATGGCTGTAGACTTTTTGCCTACTGAGTTTTTGACAACATTTCACCACATTAAAGCTATGATACCTTCAACTTAACTTCACCCATAGTGTACAGAGTACCTTTCTGGCCTTATGGAATTTTGGTCTTGTATTTTACCCTCCCTTGAGCTTGGCATTAATATTTTTGAGGATTACCAAAAATGATGCAAACTCTACTTAGTTAATAATGTTAACTTTTCTACCATGGCTACTTTTATACTACTTCAGGCTGCTACATGTTATAGGATACCATATGAGTTTATTCTTCCTTATCCATTCTTTTCCAGCCCTTTGTCTAAGAAGAAAAATATGCAGCCCTTATTCATGCTATTATTTTTAACTTAGTATTTTTACTTTTTGGCTTCACATTTTAGCTGTACACATTTAAACTATACATAAGCACTCTGTAAAAGAATATGAGATAAGAGTTTCTGGTTTTCCTGCAAAGGAATCACGGACAGGATAATCACTAAGTTCTATTTTAGTTTCATATTAACACTGTTGGCAGTGACCCATATGATATAACATTTATCAGGTTGATAAAAACTGTTCCTTTCTTTTAAAACCACGAGTCATTTTCAGCTTCAGCCTCTTTTTAATTTTTGCACTGTACTACTTATCCTCCATTTTGTGCATTTCTCCCATGAATTACCTGACTGCATCTTATAACTAGTTTCAATTGGATGTTTTCACATTCTGTGTTTGTACTGGCTGGTGGCACTTCCTGCATTTTTAAAGGATAACTACATTATAATCACATTTCCTTTCCCCAGATTGTTTCTTTTCCCCTTAGCAGTTTCTTAATATCTGCAACATTTTTGTCCTACTCAACTTCTTCAGTGCCCACAAAGTTGGGGCTAAATGAAATCTCATGCTTTCTTTAGGAATGTATCTCCCTTGCTTTTACATCATCTAGCCTGTCACATTTGAATTATTGTTTTGTCAATAAATCCAAACACAAAAATGTATCTGTATCTTTATTTTGTTTATTTCATATGAATCCACAGCTCTTTTACTGTGCATTGTCATTTATTTCCTTCCAGTTTGGGCCATAAATCTATTGAACATTTGAGACTTTACATCTCTTTAACTTTTGTAAACTGAAGGTAAAGAAAACTGATAACCATTGACAGCAACTTCACTAATTAACTAAACCTATATATTACCAGTAGCTCTTTTTTCTGCTGCTCTCTCCCTGTCCATTTCTGCAATTTACTTACAGCTTATCCCTCTTTCCACCATATTCTATTCCTTATACAACAACTGTATTCTTGTTTTGCTACTTCTTCCCTTAGAAATACACTATATGACTATGTATCCTCTCTCTATCTCTTGCCTCTTACATTTTCCCGGTTGCTATACTTACCTGATTTTTAGACTGTTTCTGTTGGCAATCCCAGAATCCCAGTGTAGCCCCACTCCATTTGCCCTCATTATGCTTGGGCTCACTTTGCTCCCCTACCCTACCCACATTCCCAACCACCACCACGTTCCTTACATTTATACTTTACCGACACATCCCTTCTTTAATTGCACAGCCAATCAACATCCACTTCCTCCCAATATCCACTCCCCTTAAGACACCCACTCTCAACTCACAGTGCTTCCCCATCCCATCTCCCTCTACCCCTTTCTTTTCTAAGCTCATCACACCTCACAATGCACCACTTCTACATAACCATCCCACTTCTTATTCTTTTCATACACTCAACCTCATATCACAGTAAACTCTTCCACCCAAATATATCTCCTACCACCACAACCACTCTTACTAATGATGATTCCATTCACTCTATCATCTTCCCATCTCTCTATAACTTTTCCAGCATTTGCCTTCATAAATATGAAATACTTCAGTACACCTCTCTCTCCAGCAAACCAAAAGTAAAGCACTACACTTTTTATACTCTCTATACACTATTTAATATATCCACAATCACTTTACTTCTTTCTAGAGGCATCCACAACAGCCCTGCCCCCTACCCCCTATGCCAGAACCAAACTCAATACCTCATCCTCCATTTCCCCTCCTTTCTCTAGCCCCACACTCCCCACCATGCCAGAACGTCTACTTCTTACCCCAAAAACCTAACTATCTACTCTATGAACATTCAAAACCTCATCAACAAAACCACTGAACTCTACGCTTGGACAGCCCCTACCTGCCTACACATTCTAACCCTATCTGAAACTTGGCTAAAACATCATATAACTAACAATGAAATATTATCACCTGGTTATAACATCTACTGCTCTGACAGAATCCCAAAAAAGGTAGAGGCATTGCTATCCTCTACTCTGATAAACTCAACCTCAAACCTCTAACCATTCTTATTGCCAATTTCCATCCTGCTGAACTACTTATTCTTAACTGTCACCTGAACTCACACAAAACATTCTCCATAGCGTCCATACACATCCATCCAGGCAATAATATTCCCACCCTTGAGCATATTCTGTCCTGGGTCTTCCACAATATATCCTTTGAAACTGTCATCCTTGGAGACGTTAATATTGACTGGTCCAAACTAACATTCAACTCCCCAAAACTCAGTATTAACTTACATGGAGTCCACCAACTTGTCACATCCCCCCACATGCATGAATGCACAAAACCTCTTCTGCCAATCCAATCTTATATTGGATTCTCACAAACACCCTAACCTCCACCACAACCCCTGTACCTTACCTGACACTTTAAGTGACCATCTTCCCACCCGCATCCAAAGATACTCTCTCCAATCACCCAAAACACACTCATACAGAGACTGCCGCAAACTGTCAAACTTTAATGTCAACATTTTAACTCCGCATTATCAAACATCAACTGGTCCTTCCTCTGGCAGCTCCCTCACAATGAAGGTGTGCAAAAATTTAATCAAATATTCCTTGATATTCTCAACTCCCTTGCCCCTACTTGGCGAATTAGATTTAAAGCTAATTATGTCCCCTGGCTCTCTAATGAAGCTCTCTCTCTTATGCATAAATGAGATAGTGTTTGGAAAACTTGGGTTAAAACCAAATAAGCATCTCTGCTCCAAAACTTCAGAGAACTCAGGAATCTTTCCAAAAAACAAATTAACAAAGATAAGAAAAACTTTTACAACTCACCACAATTCGACAGCAAATCTAACCCATGAAACTTCTGGACTACCTGGAACAAAATTCTTCATCCTGGAAACCCTTCCAGTCTCACCCCTTTCCAAATAATACCCCTCTAGAAACTGCCACTATCCTCAACAATTACTTCATAGATACTCATAGATACTATCCAAACATTTACTCACACCAACCACAACTCTGAACCCTCTCCCACCTCTTCTAACCCATGCAACAAAAACCCTTTCTCCATTAAACCAGTCTACACTGCTTATATAAAATCACTCCTGCTCACACTTAAACCCTGCTTTCCCTATCCAGGCAACCTTCCTCCCCATCTTCCTCAGACTAGCCACTGAATCCCTAGCCTACCTTGTATCTCTGCTAATCAACAGATCCGTTCAAGAAGTCACAGTCCCAGACATCTGGAAATCCTTCTACACTACTCCACTGCATAACGGCAGGAATTCTACTGATCCATCTAACTAAAGACACATAGCCATACTTTCGTCTCTCTCAAAATTACTTTAAAAATGCATACATACTCAGCTACTGAATTTTTTTCTCCAAGAATGCCTGCTAACTCCCACTCAACATGGCTTCAGGCCAAACCACAGTACTGCCACTGCACTATCTTTTACTCATGCTGTAGCTGAGGCCAGAGACAATAACCAACTTTTATCATGAGAACAAGTAAAGTCTTACAAACTATAAAAATCAAAGGCAGCTGTTGCAAGACAAAGGCGATGCTCATAAGGTGGTAAATCCTTTATAAGTAGAAAAAACACCAAATCCAGTAAAATACAAGCAACGTTCTTCCAAAAAAGCAGTACAAACAGCAAAGAGCAGCAGTATTAAGTGCTTTTGTCTGGTAAATGACTTCTTCAGAATTCAGATTGCATTTATTTATAGCTGTTATAGTGGTAATTTGGTCTTTGGAACACCACCTAAAAAAGGCACTATTGGGGTGGCAAGATCCTTAGCCAGTACCCAGAAGACCAGAGGTGACAGATGTAGGCCATCTCTGGCAAAGCATCGAGGTCTGTCAGTCATGTCATCAGAAGCAGACAGACATTGGATCCCCTTAGAATGACACCAGAAGTTTAGCCAATTGTTGAAGTCAATCATTTTTTGTTTGTATTGTGGTATCATTTTGGATGATGGTGGGATACTGCTCAGGGCTAGGGTCATACCTGCCTGGACCACATAATCCGAGAGCTCCACCATGTCTCTTTTCATATAGTCCAGGGAGGTGCATCTCAGGTCATTCACACCCACATGCACAATGACAGAGTCATACTTGTACTTGTTGTGGAGTGACCTGAGTGCATGTGTTATGTGTCGGATTCTGGCATCTGATAGACAGTTGACTGTTACCTTCTTATTCAACCTAGTGAGTGGGACATCTGTGTACCTCACTATTGAGTCACCTATGATTAGTGTATTGAGCAAGGTGTTTAGCCTTAGGGGCGTAGACTGAGGGGCACACTGTGGAGGTGAGCTATTTGTCCTGTGGTTTGTGCTGTGTTGTGGTGGTTGAGTGCATTTCTGACTTGGAGGTCTCTGCTGTTTGGGTAAATTTCTGTTGAGAGCCTTCATGAAGGTGGATGTGTGGTTTGTGTTTTTATGTGAGAGTTGTGATGGTGGGTGTTCTAAAGGGCTATGTCTTCCATGTGGTGTGGTGCAGGTGTTGACCTTCTCCTCTTGACCAGCTAGTCCGGTCTTGGCTGGAGAATGCATAGCTTCCAATTTGGTGATATAAGTGCATCTCTCACAAGTCTGAGTGTTGGGAGGTAATAGGAGAGGATTGTCTGTGTACATGAGGCAGTTGCTACAGTGCCTCGGAATGCCCAAGTGCACCAGATTAAAAGGAGAAAGCACAGGAAACTGCACTTTAATCATGCCAGCAGGGGTGGTCGTAATGGGTCTATATTAGAAGATCGAATGTTTAGGTGATTGAACACATAAACATCGATCTTCTAATATTGAAAGCAAAAAACGGCGAACGGCCAATTTAAAGCAGGGAAAGATTTCCCTTGGCCGTTCGCCAGAGCTTGCTATTTCCCTACTGTTGAGCAATCTCAGAGTTGATATATTTAGTTAGGGGGTGTGTGGGGGCACAGATCCTCACATTGGGGTGTGGGAGGGTGTAGCCTCTCCTTAATTTGGATGTAAAGTAATGTTTTTTGTGTTGTGGCCGAGGGACGTATTTCCATGGGATGTTCGACATTGTGCGGTTCAATATTAGAAGATTGATGTTTAGGTGTTCGATCACCTAAACAGTCGGTCTTCTAATATAGACCTGGTTGTAACTACTAAGTACTGGAGCTATTTCCATGAAGAATGACTAGTGGTGATGGTACTTAGGTGTGCTACAATAATTGCTACAAAAACCTGTTGAAGTGCAAAGTGATTAAGCTATTTGAATTGCAAGAGAAAGAGAGAGAGAGAGAGAGAGAGAAAGAACTAGCAAGATCTAAGGGAAAAACTGAAAAGCAGACTTTCTGACACTAGTAATAGTTTACCTCAGCTCAGTGCTGCTGTTCAGAGCTTAAACAAGTGCAAACCCATGCAAACGCAGGCTTTTAAACCAGAAATTGAAAGGGATGGAAAAACTGCCCAAACGGCCAATAAACAACAATTTCTGGGCCAGAAACCATTCCTCTTGTGGTAGATATGCTACCTAGTGTGTACCACTCCAAATGATAAGCAACACAGAAAGCCTTGGGGAGGCTCAGAAGCTTATAAATAGTCCTGGATACAGCAAATCTTTATCAGGACTAGATAAATTACAGGAAAGGTGGGAAACAAGCTTAGAACTTTTTTTGTTTTTTTACAGAAAAGCAGCTAAAACAGTAATAAAAACAATTCAAATGCAGTGCAAGCTAGCACACTTGAGTGTGTAGCAATATTAAAGCAAATACAGTTTAAATAAATGCACCTCATCCTCTCAAAAGCCTTTGATACCATTTCACACTCTATTTCTATCTAAGCTATCTGATCGCAATCTCTCTGGGCCTTCACCTGGTTGGTTCACTAGTTACCTCTCCAAATGGCAAGAGTCAGTCAGATGGCTCATGTCCTGCTCCTCCTTCCTACCCATCAAATCTGGAGTCCCCCAGGGTTCCATTCATGTGCCTCCTTCTGTTCAATATCTTCACCAATGATCTCCATACCTCCTGTAAACAATCTTCCCTTGTTCAATATGTGGAAGATTCTGCACTCATCTCCATATCCAGCAATATCACTCATCTTCAAGCACACACACCAGACTCTTTCCTGTCCATAGGAAAGTGGCTGTCTGATAATCAGCTCATCTCAAATCCAAAAAAACGAAGCTTTTGCTATTTCTTCTTCAACCTCTATCTCACCATAAATCAGCCTTTGTCATCACATCCTTTGACAAGACCACCATTAAAGCAGAACTCCATACCAAGCTTTTCGGTACCATTATCCATGATGAACTAAAATTTAACTTGCATATCCAGAAAAGTATTAAAAAAGCCCATCAAAAACTAGGTCTACTTTACAGAAATAGGAAATTTCTTACCTCTGATACTAAACTCTCCCTGGCTCAGGCATTCCTTCTTCCTAACATACAATCTACACTTTTATCTAAACTAGAACAAACATACCACAAAATAGCTAGATCTCCCACTAACTCACCTCCCAACTCTCACCACTGCCTTGCATTCAACTTACTTCAATAGCTAGAATTCCCCCAACAACTCCAGCTGTCACAATTTCAAATCACACATTCAATTCTGTACAAACCTTTGTGCCCTTCTCTCTCCTCTCTTGTATCCTACTACACTGCCAATCATCCTCTCCATACCTCCAATCAACAACTCCTTGATATCTATGAACCTAACAAAAACATTGGAAAATTACTATACAAATGCATGTAGCCCAACCCTGGAATAAACTCCCCTCATACATAAGAACCATCTCCCACCCTAAGCACTTCAAAAAGGAGCTAAAACAACTCCTACTTAACAGAAAGTCCTGCCCCTGTTACGACCCTACCTAATCCTCCACACCCCTTTGTCTCCAGTATCCTGTACACAAATATTGCACTCCTCCATTTTTCTTAAACACACTGTTTATTTCATTGTAACTCCATGAGCTAGGCTACTACATCACATGTAAATATGTATATATTAAGCTCTACTTTAACTATCTTCTCTTTATTATAATTTAGCTCTACTTTAATATCTTATCTTAAGACATGTCATATATTGGGTCTATATCAGAACATCGAAGTTTTAAAACTTTGAATGTTCTAATATAGACCCATTTTGAGAGAACACTAAAAATAGCGAAGCTGCAGAACACCAAATTCTTTCCTAGAGAAAGAATGTGGTTGGCCAGTTCTGTGGCTTCGCTATTTGCAGTGCTGTGGTGGAAATTTACTGGTCAGGTTCAGGTAAGTGTGCGATTGTGTGGTTGTTAGGATTAGGGCGTGGGTTAGGTGAGTTAGGGTAAGGGTGGATTAGGTGAGTTAGGGTTAGGGCACGGGTTAGGTGAATTAGGGTTAGGGGCGGGTTAAGTGAGTTAGGGTTAGCGTGCGGGTTAGGTGAGTGTGTGATAGTGACTATAACACAGTACCTTTAGCACTGGAATTGCATGTCAGAATGAATATTGAACATCACTCTCCTCCATAAAAGTTGTGAATTTGCATGTGGACTTCCTCCTGCACCCCCAAATTTATATATACCAACTCTGACCTGCCATACCTGAGAAAAGGGAATATTCCCAGAAATGGTGATCCTAGAATTAGCATAATAAGCCCAGAATTTTGGTCATTCAGCCTCCACATTTCAGGGCTCTGTATTGTGAGTCCCAACATTTTAAATAGTTACCTTTCTATGTTATCTGTTTCAAATGTTTTTAGACTAGACCTCTCCACACAAATCTGTCTCATAATTTCAGATCCTGTCAAATTCTAATCAGTGTGCTATCACCAGTGGCTTGGAACTTAGACAATTCTGTACAATTCTAGTAGCTAAATCATAAAACTTTTCATGTGGCTTAGAAGGTGCTGCTAAACTTCTCAGTAATCCATAATACACATTAGCAATAACACAGACATGCTTTCAGGTTCCTTTTTTACTACTGGCCATTCTTCTTGATTTCTTTTTTATTTTATTGCTCACATTTTCACATTATGTAGGTTCACTTATTTCTCCATTTCCCTATTGCCTGCTGACAACTTGATAGCCTTTGTTCAGGAGATATCAAACAGGCAGTCATCAAGATTTTGTGGTTAGATCCCTAGTTCTGCCCCTTAGTGGCTGAGCACCTACATCACCATGGGACTATTATCTGCCTTCCCTGGTGTGTGTCTCTGCTGTCACACACACACACACACACACACACACACACACACACACACACACACACACACACACACACACACACAAGACAGTTAACACCCCCACATACTTGGCCTGGTCCTGTTGGAATTTTCATCATGCAACCATTTGAATGCATAGGAGTGATTTGGCCAGAAGGGAACACTACCTAATGAACTAACAATAATCCACTACAGTCATTTTGTTGGATATCCAAAATTATTTATTCAATTGATTAAATGCTTTCACCACCAAAAATCACTCAGATTGCTTTATTTAGATTCTGATGAAGCCCTCTGATTTTGGAGGGATTTAATCCATTGAATAAAGAATTTTGGACATCCTACAACATGACTCTAGTTGATTATTGTTGATTCATATGATTGGTTTTATCCACCATGTTTGTGGAATTGGGACCACTCCCCAACCACTTGCCCCCCAGGATGGGCAAGCCAGCATAAGTCAATCATTCTCACCTTCCTCAACTGGCTCTTCCAGTGCCCATGTTGTAGTAAAAAATGGGTCATCTGGGTCATAGCCAGGTTTTGTCCCTCTATCCTACAATGCTGGGAGCAATACAGCTTCATTTTTCACTTAATTTATGCTGTGCTTCATTAGATTCATTTTCAAGCATGGTCTCCACATTTTTCAGTACTATATGATACATTTTTGCTTTCAGTTTTACAAACAACTTTCCCTTGGATTGTATCAGTCTTTGACAGAAATACTTGCTTCTTGTACTGTTCAATCACAGACGCATATACGCACACACACAAACACATGCTATCACATGTAATTAATATTTTATGAGCCACAATTCAGAATTTTTTCACTTTTCCAGTTTAGCAGGAGAATTAGTTATTTCAGTTTACAATGTTTAGTTTAGAAAAGCATATCCACAAGCACAGACAGTTAATATCATAATAGTCCATGGGGCACATGCACATGCGCGCACACACACACACACACACACACACACACACACACACACACACACACACACACACACACACACACACACACACACACAAACAAACAAACAAACAAACACACACACACACACACACATACACACAAACACAAAAACTAAAATAATAGAAAGTCATGCTGCACTCACTGGCATTATCACACAGATAGGTACAGCTTTTTTAGAGGCATTTAAGCAAAAATAACAGGCAAGACAGATTCAAGACACCAGAGTGAGTAGACTGTACTTTAAAAAATAAGCAATTTTTTGCACATGTACAGAAAACATAATTTTGCAGCCATCCTGAAATCAAGTCCTAACTAGTCTTTTACAGAATGTTTTTCAATCAGAGCTCAAGTTCTCAAAGAGAACAACAAACTCACATAGCTGCATAATTTGGGTTCATGCATAATGTATAAAACTTTACTTCCTGGAATTTCACTACTTAGTTCTAGTCCAGTGACTATGTAGCACTTGTGCTATGGACAAATCAGGAAACACTAATATGTTCCAGTGGGATAATCATCTGCCAAAGCTAAAGTGAGTCTTCTCTTTGCAAATGGGCGTTTAGGCATTGGATTTTATTTTTTGGAAGTCATGTTTGTCAAAAGAGCTCCTGGATGAGTTTGCATCCATTTATTTACTTTTAATTCTTTGGAGATCCCAGATATGTGAGGAAAATAATCGGCTATGTGGCATATAGATACATTTTTATTGTACTATACCACCTCTTTTTGTGTGTGGCTCATATTCAGATCTATCCATACACATATACATGAATTCTTTCACTTTTTCTCTGGAATTATAGTAAAAATGACTACTAACTTAGGCTTCCATGGCAGTTTGTAAAATAATTAAACCAACTGAAATTATTGTACAATGGCTGTACATTACTATCATTTGTATCACTAACAATATTTTAAATAAAACTTCCGCTAAAATGTTTATATACTCAAAAGCACACAATATGTAATTTACTGGTAAATATCTGTAATTTATCTTACCAGAAAAGAAAAGAAATTAGTTAAGATAAACCATTTATTCTGATGTAACAGTTGTGATTCTTCACAACTTTTGGATAGCCAATTAAACTAAAAAACTTATTAGAAATTTGTATTGGGTGGCAGACAAAGTAATCATTCAAATGGAAGGGTCAACACACAGCTTTTGGGGATCTTCTGGTCCATTCTGGGCATAAAAGGTTCCTGTCAGGTAGTCTGTCATATAAATTGTCACTTGCTGTCTTAACAACAAAAAGTGCAGTGCCAGTTGTAACTTTATTTTACTAGCACTGGTTTTATGCCTGTTATGCCATGGTCCCAGGAAAGCAAAGTGCCTCCTAAAATTGTATTCATGTATTTTTCATTTGTCACTGCACTTACTGGCTCTTTTATCTCACTTATCTGGGGAGGGTCTGAGCTGAACAGTCATGCTTGTGTGACCGCTCATTTATTTTCAACACTGTCTATCTTTCATGAGCCTCATGGTGTTTCTTATTGTATTAACATATTTTCCCATGTTATTCTTTTCCCTCTGGTTTCCATTCCTTAACACTTCATCATTTTGGTCTCTGTTTTAGTTTACTGGGTATCTTGTATTGTAGATAATTTCAAAACAGTAGGCATGTTTGTGTACATCCATCAGTAAAGTGAATATATGTCTTGTAGAATCTCAGCATGCAGTTCAGTTGTTGTTCCCCATAAATGCTTCTGGACACAAGATTTTGTATCACTTTGCTTATATTCTGTATGATATATTCCACTATATGTTTGCTACAGTCTTTCTGTAACATTAATGCTTTGTTTTTTTACAAAATCCTCTAAAGTAATGTTATTAAAAGATAAGACAATTACCAGTCCTTAAAACTGTTATTATTCTAAATGTGGTAAATATTTCATGTTGCAGTGGAACCACTACTTGTGATGATGTAAATATCCTGGCTCGGTCACTAGAAATCTTGAAGTATTATCAAAAACAACTAAGAAGCATTCTTTGCTGTACATTGACTGTCCTACAAAAATCAGTGTACAAAGCAGTCAGTTGTTCTCTTGAGCATTCAGGTATTTCTACTTGAGGAGTCCTGTCTTGCCTTACATTGGCTTGACTTCACTTGGCAGGCAGTCTGTATTTGTCTCAGATCTTTTCAGTCTTTCTATTTTATGCCTCGGATTCCTTTGCCAAACTCACACTGTGTCCTGTTATTTCATCTCTCTTTCCGTATTCTTTTCTCTGTACAAGAACAACACTTATCTTTATCAGTACAAGTGTCTTTGCTAGGCCGTATCTCAGCAGACTAGATATATGTTGCTCTTATACATAAAAAATGATTTTCACTGTTTTTTTCTGACTTCTTTAAAACAAATTTTCACTCTTTACAAACTGTATATGTAAGCTCTTTTCTTGGATTTCTGCAATTCTGGATTTAGCCTTAATTTGTCGTGTAGCTCATTCTAGTATTATATTACACATTATCCTTAACACATTTTTTATTCTTTGTTAGCATCACTGCTATTTCTGGTCTTTCAGTACTTACATGATATTGTATACAGATGCTACTTTTTTTCCACTCCTACCTTTGTTATCTACTTCTCTATCACTTTTTTGTGTCATGTTTCTTATATATTTTCTACTGCTTTATTCTAATGGATCTCTTCATCTCAGAAATGTATTTTCTCTTTAGAGATGATCATCCCTTATGCTTCATGTACTCCATACTTAAACACTGGCTAAGAGAATACTTTATGTCACAGTATGTGATTTTTTTGTCTTTACAATTCTCACTCTTATTCATCTGAATTTCTGAAATGTAAAAAATATTTGCATAACCTCTCAGCTTACTTAGTTTAATGTTAATGTCAGACAGTGCTCTTGCCATAACCTTCCCATTGTTGCATGTTTGTATTATATGTACTTTTATTTCTCTATTAATGCCATTCCTTTTGACTGAGGCCTACTTACCTAACACATCTTAAAATCTGTCATATAGTCCTATACTGATTATTACATATATCTGTCTTTCTGCTATGTATAATAATAAGGCCATTAATATACTTGTTTTTATACTTAACTCTTTTGTGTGGTGCTCAAATCTTACGGTCTACTTTTTCCATTACAAGCAAATATTCGGGAGGGGTCATGAGTAATTTCATATATGCTAGCAGATAAGGAATATCCAGAGATTTTTTTTTTTTCATTTTCTATTTGCTTGAAGTTTAAACTATTTTTATGTTCTCTTATTATTTTACATGACCTGTTGCTGAGTACTCAGTTTTGAGAAACTTTTAATTATCTTTGTTGTTGTTGTTGTTCTTTATAAAAAAGTAACTTAGCTTTAAAGTTTTCTCTTGACAGTCTTGAAGTAAAATTTTTGTACTGACTGACAAAATCATGCTTGACAACTTTTACAAAAAAGAAACAAATTTTACCTAGCAATTTTTGTATCTCAGTGCGCTAGCCTGTGTTACATATTTATTGCATGTTTCTGCTGTTTGCTGCAAAAAATATATATATCCTTGTTTCCCATCTTTCCTGACCTAGAGGAGTCCAAATATAGGCTTTGCTGTATTCTGAACTTTTGGAAAGTTCCTGTGTTGCCCATTTCCTTTCTTGGATAAAGGGAGGCTTCTTTGTTCACCAGTGGCAGTGGGGAGCTTGGAGCAGCCTATCTATCCCTGGAGGAGTGTTCCCAGCACAAGAATCTGGTAGTCTATTGGCTGTTTTGGACCGATTTTTAGCTCTTTCAAGTCCCCCTGTATAAAACCCACTTTGGCGTGGTTTTTGCACTTGTTACTACTCAGTCAAGCTCCTTGTGGTCTTGCAGAGTGGTGCTAGCAGCAGAGAGGCTAAAAGAGCGTCTGCTAACCTGATAAAAGTGTTTGTTTTCCTGCTACTACCTGGGCGACTGTCTGATCTAGCTAAACTGCAAGTATTTCTGCTTCTTGAACTGTTTTAAACTGTTTAAAGTTGTTTTTGCACCTGCACTTTTAAAGTTTGTCCTGTTTGTTGCTTTTATCTGTTGAGGCTACACACTCAAGTGCGCTAGCCTGTGTTACATATTTATTGCATTTTCCTGCTGTTTGTTGCAAAAAAAAAAAAATTAAAATTATCCTTGTTTCCCATCTTTCCTGACCTAGAGTAGTCCAAATACAGGCTTTGCTGTATTCTGGACTTTTGGAAAGTTCCTGTGTTGCCCATTTACTTTCTTGGATAAAGGGAGGCTTCTTTGTTCACCAGTGGCAGTGGGGAGCTTGGAGCAGCCTATCTATCCCTGGAGGAGTGTTCCCAGCACAAGAATCTGGTAGTCTATTGGCCATTTTGGGCCAATTTCTAGCTCTTTCAAGTCCCCCTGTATAAAACCCACTTTAGCGCGGCTTTGCTCGATTTTGCGCATAGCGCAGCATCGGGCAGTGCCACTTAATTGGGTTTAAACCATTCTCGGCTCCACAAAGTCTGCTCTTCACTTTTTCCCTTAGAACTGATCTAGTTCTCATAATAAACACCCTATTCCTACTATAAAGCCTGGCACATGCTCACTAAAGCAATTATGTAAGTCAGCACTAAAAAATTAAAAGCACTACACCCTCACAAACTCCCCTTGAGTACTTTGTTCCCCATTGGCCCTTTTTTTCAATTATAAAGGAATTCCCAATACTATTCTAGCATATCCAAAGGTCAGTTGTCAATCTCCTCTGTGGTCCAGCTGGTGAATCTGGGAATCTTGAGGCAATGTTACAACTGCCTCATGTACACAGACAACCCTCTCCTCCTCCCAACAAATTCCAACACATGTGAAAGATGCAACCATATAGCCAAACTGGAGGCTAAACTCTCTCAACTCAGTACTGGCGTAACCAGTCAGGAGGAGAAGGAAACCACAATCACTACAATTCCAGTCTCACATAGACCTACCACAACAGCAAACCAAACACATAAACACAGAAAAACATACTCAGAGGCTCTAAATAAAAATCTGCCTAAGCAGCAGAGACCTCCAAAGCAGACACCCAAGCAACCGCTACCCCAAAACAAAACACATGCAACACATAGCTCACAAAGCCAGTGTGCCGAACAGTCACAGCCCTTAAGACTAAACAACACACCTGATACACTTGTAATAGGTGACAAGCACACTGATGTCCCACTCACCAGGCTGAACAAGGAGAAGGTCACGGTGAGCTGCCTGTCGGGTGCTAGGATCCGCCACATAACACAAGCACTCAGGTCACTCCAAGGCAAGTACAAATATGACTCAGTCATTGTCCATGCTGGTGTGAATGACCTGAGACGTACCTCCCTGGACTACATGAAAAGAGACATAGAGGAGCTCTCTGAGCATGTAGCCCAGGCCGGTATGACCCTGACCTTGAGTAGCATCTTACCCGCACCAAGAATGATGCCACAATATGAAGACAAGATGATCAATTTAAACAATTGGCTTAAGTATTGGTATCATTCAAAGGGGATCCAATGCCTGTCTGCCTGGGATGACATGCTCGACAAGCCACGATGCTTCACTAGGGACAGCTTGCATCTGTCACCCCTGGGCTTTCAGATATTGGCAAAGGCTCTTGCCACCCCCATAGTGCCTTTTTTAGGCAAGGCTCAAAAGACAAATGCACCTCCATAGGTATCACAAAGGATAAGAAGCTAAGAGTAATGCTACTCAACACCAGAAGTCTAAACCTCAAGATGCATGCACTCGAAACTCTCCTTAGCATGAAGAACATCGATATCTGTGCAGTAACAGAAACCTGGTTCAAGGCTCCCGGGAGCACCCCAGCACTACCAGGTTATACCTCATACCATATTTTTCGGCCCCAAAACTTGGACCGAACCACAAAAGGAGGGGGGAGTATCAATATTTGTCAAAGATACCCACACCTCCAGGTTGGTGGCACAGCATGAAGCATCAGAGACTGTCCATGTGCAACTAACAGTGGGTAAAACTGCCTTCCAGTTTATAGCCTGCTACAGACCACCCTCCCAAACCCAGGAACCCCACTCTGCCTTCCTGAGAACACTGGAAAATATGAAGGTCTCTCCAAACACCATTATATTGGGCGACTTCAACTACCCTAACATAGACTGGGAGCATTAATCTAGCTCCAACACCCTAGCCCAAAGGTTCCTAGAATTTATAAACTCAAATGCTATGGAACAACTTGTTGCCACTCCCACAAGAGGGGAAAACATACTGGACCTGATCATCACCAACATGGGGACTCTATGCTCCAGACCAGAAGTGTATCCCTCACTGGTAAGATCAGACTATAAACTAATCTCACTAGATATTCACATCCCGACCCCAGCCCCTGCCCAGAAAACCACAGTGAAAAACTTCTCTAAAGCAAATTTCACACTCCTCAAAACCGAGGTGGAATCCTTCAAAGCCCCCGGGCCTGTGGAAAATATGGCCCAGATCGCAGAATCCTTTATAAACGCATTCTGTGAACACCTTCAGGAATGCATGGATCATGCAATCCCAGATAAAACCAAGACCCAATCCTCCAAAGTTAGGCGTCCTGTCTAGTGGACCCCAGCCATAAACAAACTATACAATGGAAGGAGGAAGCTACTACACGATAGAGCAAAATCCCAAAAAGGGAAGGCATCTCTGATCAGTATTAGCAAAAAACTACGGGCACTCATAAAATCGTCTAAGGCCAGCTTCGAGAGAAAAATTGCACAGGATGCTAAGGATAATCACAAGGCTTTCTTTTGTTATGTTAGGAACCTGGGTGGGAATTCCCAGATATCCTCAGAATTAGTCCAAAATGACAAAAAATACACCGAACCCACAGACATTGCCAACATCCTAGCTGACAGGTTCAGTGCAAACTTCTCCCCCCCTTACCCACCAAAAGGGCAAATATCTATCCCAGCAGAGTGCTGCCCCCCTGACATCTCAGATGCTCAGGTAAGAGCCACCCTCTCCAAAGCAAAAACACAGCATCAATGGGACCAGACGGTGTCCCGGGCTGCATCCTACATGAACTCCAAGAAGAACTAAACCCAAACATAAAACTACTGTTCAATCTCAGCCTTACTACAGGATATGTACCCAAAGAGTGGCGTACAGCAACAGTGGTCCCTCTCCACAAAGGTGGTGCCTCAACGGATCCTGGAAACTATCGCCCCATAAGCTTGACTAGCTTGGTCTGCAAAGCTATGGAAAGGATCATCATGGACCTCATAAATAAAGATATTGGGGACCTACAGACACCAAATCCTACCCTGTTCAGCTTTGTTAAGGGCAGATCCTGCCTCTTAAACCTGGTCGATTTCTTTGAAACAGTCACCAAGGCCATTGACGAGGGGAAGGTGGTCCACATAGCCTACCTGGACCTTGCAAAAGCCTTTGATACAATACCCCACTTGGGCATTATAGATAAGCTCACCAGCTTAAATATAAACCCCTATGTCACTAGATGGGTTGCAAACTGGCTCAAGGACAGAACCCACATGGTTAGAATTGCTGGAGCCATGTCAGACTCCAAACCAGTTACAAGTGGCATCCCACAAGGCTCAGTCCTGGGATATCTCTTGTTCGGTATATATTTCTCGGAGGTAGAGGCTAACACGGAAGGACTGTGGCTGACCAAGTTCACAGATGACTGCAAACTGGGTGCCATAATAGACTCTCCAGCCAACACAAGCATCCTACAAAAGGGCCTCATAGAAACAGACAACTGGTGCCAGAGCCATGGCCTCAAGCTAAATGCCAAAAAGTGTATAGTCATCCCCTTTGGCAAAAACAAAGTGCCCACAAATTACCACATAGGTGGTAATCCATTAAATCTGGAAGAAGTAATTAGGGACCTGGGGACCCAAGTTGATAGCAATCTCTCATTTGACAACCACGTGGCCAAAGTGGTTAGAAAAACATTTTATATAGCCCACCTAATCATGAAGGGATTCACATCTAGATCGGGGAGGTCATCGTGCCTCTTTACTCATCCCTCATCAGGTCCATAATTGAGTACAATGCCCCTTTTGGGATGTACCTTACCAGACACCTGCAGCAACTGGAAAGACCCCAAAAGTACCTCACCAAGAGGATCAAAGGGCTCAAACAGATGCCATATGCTGCCCGGTTAAAGAAACTCCAGCTCTATTCAGTGGCATACCACCTGCTTAGAGGCGATCTGTGCCTGACGTATAAAGCCATGTCCAACCCGGAATTAATGGACATGCTGCACCTCAGAAAATCCAAATCCCATCGAGCTACACGCTTGAGAGACTTGAACCTCAGCACTGAAATAAATAGGACATGCTGGAGGGACAGATTCATAACCCAGAGGCTCCCTTCACTCTGGAATAAAATCCCAGTCCAGGTTAGGCAAAGTCCATCATTGACTCTCTTCAAGAGGAATCTTGATGAGTGGATGGGAGATAGTAGGTTTACCCTGGGTATCACTTCTGTGTCACTGTTAGACAGAGGCAGAGTATACTAACCTCGAAAAAGGGCATAGCAACATTCATTTAAAATGGGTGGCGAAAGCCAAACACACTCTGGCTAGGCTTATAAATGCCCTAGGGCAGATAGCCTAGTATGAACCTATGAACTTGATGAATTAAATAATTTACTTCATCTCCGCTTTTTTTTTTTTTTTTTTTTTTTATAACTGACATAGCTGTGGTATCTGGGAGGTAGTATAATTCATTGCATTTCTTTATATTCAGTTTAGCAGAGGTCTACAAACACAATATAATTGAAATTTAGGGTCCATGTAGTGAGGGCATGACACAGATGGGCAGAGCTTTTCACAGGCCTATGACTAAAAGTAAAAGCCTCACACAGATTTAGGCAAAGTGTCCTTCGCTAGATATAAAACTTACAAGTACAACACAGAAATATGTCTGTTTCCAGAGCTATCTTGGAAACAACTCCCAAATGACATTTTACAGACTAGTATCTTTTCATTCAGAGTTGAATTTCTCATGAAGAACAAACAAAAAAAAATTGCAGAAGGACCAAGAAAGAGATACTACATAATTCAGCTGACTGGTAATACATGAAGACTACTTGGAATTTCTTTTAACTAAATTATGGTGCAGCAAACATCTAGTGTTCCTGGATGTTTCCATTCTAGAATAATGAAGAACCAGCTATACATTTGAATAGCAGAATCATTTCCTAGAGCTGTAGTGAATGTTTTCTTATTCTAGATCCACATATAGATGCCTGACCACAAGATCTAATCTCAGAAAAGCCCTGGGTGTGAGAAATGCAACTGGATGCCTTTCCAGGCTATTATTTTCCCTGTTTTGTGCACATTTATTAACCTGGGTGTGCTACATCTCTCAGGAAAAATGACAAAATGACCAACCTGCCATAAGGAATACAAAACAGTTCTTTATTACACTGTATCACATATTTACACTTTATACAGGTTTCCTGGTGTTTATTAAAATGCATCTTTGCATGCTTCTTCCAGAATGAGCCTTGGTAAACTCCTTTTTGCATGTAAAAAAGTGTAATCCTATTTAGAATTTAGAAAATTCCCTTTTCATCCCTTTTGGGTTAATTTACTCCCTTCTCTTCCTTATGCTGTGTTCACTTTAGTTCAGTTTTCAGGGCTCCAAAACATTTTTTTCTTTTATCCAAAGAGGTCAATACATGCAACAACATTGATTTACCACCTATTTTGTGCAGTGGCATTAATAAATATACTGTATGCTGTGCAATATAACACCATTTTTTACAGTTGTATTGTGAATAAAACTGCATTTTGAACATTATATTGTGTGCCTTTGCACAAGATGGTCATAGTCAGCCCTACTTTCTTACCTGATTAAGAAATAAAAGCAGGATATGAAAGATTGGCAGCACATCCTTAATGTCACACAACTAAACCAAATAGGATGTGCATAGCTCTCTGCATGACCAACAATACTCAAGAAAAGTTCCTTAAAATCAAATCCAAAACAGATACATTTCTAGATCAGCATTAAATATTAACAAAAGCATTGGCATGGGATGTAATGCAGTTTGGACTGCACATATTTCAAATTATAAGCAGTTATGTACCAAGCACCATGGTTAAACATCATTATCAAAAGTTAATCAGTAAAAATGTACTTATTTAATACTAAAGCAGACTGGATGTCATGCCTATTGTGAGCAAAAAAAAAAGTGCAGCAGGTAACATTGCAAATTTCATAGGTACTTGCTAGGCTATCAATCCATGAGGATCTTTAAAAGCCTAGCCATACATTCTAGAGATGAGCAGAAAACTTACATGTTGCCCATATCCATGAGAGACAAGCGTGCTAAACCAGGGATGAATGTGTGGCTACACATCCATTCGTCCAGATTACTTTTGAATAGTGCAAGAGAAGTACTTTGATTTATTTGCAGTGGAAAACAATTCTAAATAAGCATAAATAAGAGGTATTCTCTGTGATACAAAATATCTATTCTTCCAACATGTTCTATTTATGCTGCAAAAGAAATTTAGATCCATTGAGAGAGAGTTAATGCCCCAATGGACTTGTGAATGTGCAGTAGGATAGGGTCTGTTGAGGCTATGTTAGAGAAGCAGACTTCACCCGTTAGTAACCTGTATGACATTGAGAAGAGGAATAAGGCTTTGAGATGGTCTGCATAGTTTTTATGATTTAGGCTCTTAATTTTCTTAGTAAGAAAGCACTGTGGGTGTTTGAGTTGTGTCAAATGTTTGGACAGGTACATACCAAAGTGGGCATTATACTGAAAGATTGGTCTATTGAGTGCTGAATACACTGGAATAATCACATCCCTGAACTTGGAAGCTATGCCCTCAGTATTAAACTATGCAATGCAAAAAGCACTTTTTTACAGTGATGATAGAAGGACAGTTCACTGTTGCCATAGGTTCCCAGGCATATAACTACTGAATACATTTTCAGGGGTGAATTGACAATGTAATAGTTCAAGGGACATCTTACGTGCTAAAGGATATTATTATACATTTCTTGTCATTCAGGTTTAGTCCATGGTTTTGACACCATCCACTGGTTTGGAAAGGCCATCTTAGAGGATCTTGGTGTCCTTGTCCTCTGGGGAGTTTATGATGGCACAGAGTTGACCGTCATCTGTAAACTTGGTCAGCCACAGAGCCTTAACAGTAGCTGTGACCTCTGATAAGTAAATACTAAAGAGGAGGGGACTGAGGACCCTGGGGTACACTACTAGGGACAGGTCTTCTGGAGGAGGTGGAGCAGCCCACCCTACCTTCCTGTGTTCTGTTTGTGAGCCAATATGCATACCAGTTTACTGGTAACACTAATAGTCAGTGTTTTAAATGCAATGTATTCTGCAAAACATTTCACTGGTACATATATATGTATACAAATGTACTTCAAGACAATGAAATGCACAAATGTTGAATGGCTGAACATTGACCCCAAAAGATCAAAAGCAACAGCACTGAAAAAAAACATTTACACTTTTGCAGGGGGTCAATCCCACTTGCACCTCCCATGTAGGGGGTTGCAACCCCCACCATCGAATTATATAGACTAACTCAAAGATTGATCTACAATGGGAAAAGGGAAATTCCTTAATCCCCACTGTTTCCAATCTCTCATAGACTTAACACCAGAAGATGTGATCAAATGAACTTCAACTACTTCTGCCAGCATAAAAAAATCTGACATTATGAACATTTGATTATAAGTATGATTTCCTTATACACGCAGTTATACACACACAAACACACACACACACACACACACACACACACACACGTGTGTGTGTGTACATATATAATTGTGTCTGTGTATATGGCAGCAGGGCAGTTCTATAAACAGTCAATTCACTGAATTGCTGGCATCAGCAATCAGAAGTAACTGACTACATAATGTTAGCCTTACTTTGTGGAAGATTGTAGTACAGCAGGGAAAATGAATTTTCTGTTTCCTCACTGATGCGTGATCTCAGAAGAGGTATATTTAAGTAGAAAGGGGGTGTGATGCAGCAGGTATTAGTAAAGTCATGCAGGGCAGCAAACCTAACTCTGAAACTTACCTTTCAAAAATCCCTTTCAGTAACATCACCCCTACTCAATAAAATTTAGGCTGTGTTGATGGTGGGACTTTGATTATTGTGATGGTTTTCCAATTGTTGGATGTGTCTGGTTAGGTACATACCAAAAGGGGCATTGTACTGAATGATAAATCTGATAAATGCTAAATACACTGGAACAATTACTTCCTTGGACCTAGATGGTATACCCTTGTTTATAAGTTGCACAACATAGAATTATTTTCTTACTACTGTAGACATGTGATGTTTCAAACCTAGATTACTGTCTATGAGTGTCCCCAAGTCCCTGACTACTGGATCAACTCTTGGGGATATGTTGTCAATACTATAGTTATCAGTGGTGGATGACTTCCCAAAGGATACAATTATGCATTTCTTGGCATTTAGTTTTATTCCGTGGCTCTGTCTATGTCAGCCCTTCCTGGAGAACATTTGTGCCAGTGGGGGATTCCATGACTGCACCTAATTTGTAATCATCTGCAAATTTAAACAGCCAGAGGCCTTTGACATTGACCATGATTTCAGAGAAGTAAATGCCAAAAAGGAGCAGTCCCAGGACTGATCCCTGAGTGACTCTACTTGTGACTGGCCTCTTTGTAGAGGTGGACTCCCCAGTTCTAACTTCCTGAGTCCCATCTGTGGGACAGCTGGTTATCCACCAGGTGACATAAGGGTTTATACCTACCCTCTTGAATTTGTTCAACAATGCCTGAGTGGGATATTGTGTCAAATGCCTTGGTCAAGACAAGGTAGGCAGTGTGAACTGTTTTGCCTGCATCCATTGCTTTGGTGACCTTCTCAAAAAGTACATTAGGTTGAGTAGGCATGACCTGCCCTTGACAAAACCAAACTTAGATGGGTCCAGTTTCTGGAAGTTTCCTGTGTCATTATCAATCATTTCTATGATAATTCTTTCCATAGATTTGCATATGAGATGAGTAAGACTTCTGGGTCTGAGTTTCCACGGTCTATAGATGCAGACGGATGACAGTTGCTGTTCTTATTTCATGAGGCACAAAACCTATTTGGAGGTTACAGTTAGAAAGCAATTCCAGAGGGCTGAAAGGTCATGTTTCATCGCATTTAGAAGGCATCCTGAGATATTGTCTGGGCCCATTGATGCAGTGTTCATGGCTTTAGAGATACCATTAATGACCTGTTCACTAGTGATAACAGGGGGAGTTATATTTAATGGTATTTCCTGAGGGAAGACTGAGGGAGACATGGTAAAGTTGGAGATACATTTATTGGCCAGCAGGTTTGGTATATCTTTTGGCCTAATAGGTTTGCTATATCTTCTGGCCTAGTATAGGTGGCTCCATTTACAATGGGCTTTGCACAATTGTGTATTGCCTTTGAGGTTATGGGCATAGCTAAAGAATGCATAATAGTTGTTCTTGGCTTGTGAGGCCAAATTTATCTCAAATTTGACTTTGGAAGACTATTTGTCCTCTGAGTTGTTTGTTTAGTTTGAAGAGACTGCTTTTATTCTCCTGGGTGCTACACCTCCTAATTTTTGCTATGATCTTCTTCCTTCTGTTATAGAGCCTACTGATGCTGTAATTCCACCAGGGTGGTTTGTTTTTTGAGTTAGTTCTGTACTTCTTCCTAGTGGGTACAGCTGTCTGTAAGCAGCTATTAACATGCTTGTATGTATGGCCTCTGTGAACAGTTCTGTGTAGGCAGTAGTGTTCTCAGTGTTTATGGGGGCTTGAAATGTTGCAGGGTTACCACTTAATAGTGGGAAGTTAACTTTAGAGTAGTTCCTGAATAATCCAGGATTAGCTAGGGTTCCAGGTTTTGTTTTTACTTCAAAGGAGACCACTCTGTGGTCTGACCTTACTAGAGGGGACTTTACACTAGGTGGTGTGCAGCACTCTCCAATATTAGTGAGGGCCAGATCCAGTATGTTTGCATCCCTGATCAGTGTATTGACAATCAGGTCCAGGGAGTTTGTGTTTACAAAATCCAGGAATCTCTGTGCCTGTATGTTTGATGTCATATATGATTCCCAGTTAATAGTGGGATAATTAAAGTCACCCATGAATATGGTATTGGGTTGGATGGTGAGTGTTTCCAATAAGTATAAATGCATATTATGAGTTTCCTGGGTTATAGAGAAGATCTATAGATTACAAGAAATGGTACGGGATTTTGCCTATGGCGATTTGAACTTTGAGAAGCTCAAGTGCATTGTCCTGTTTGACTATTTATTTCTGATGTAAATTGAGACACCTCCACCTTTAGTCCATCTGTGTAGTAGCTGGTTTAAATGTGTGGAAGGAATTATAGCCTTGTACTGCTGGTGTATTCTCTAGGTTGAGGAGAGCTTGTAGGAAGTTTTTTGTTTAGATTCTTAACATTGAACAGTAACACCTTTAGATTTTCTTGATTTTGATTTGCTATGTTGGAAGCACTTTCAGTTTGGCATTGACTAAAAAAGACACTCCCCGGAATTCATGAAGCTCGGTGCAAGGCCGGCATAAGGCTTGCACCAGCCATGAGGCATATATATGGAGTAGTCGCGCCATATGCATATTAATGAAGGCACGCAGCCGCCACAGCCACGTGCATAGGAAACGTGCGCGAGTGCATGGGGAGTATCAAAGTTGCGCACGGAGGCGTGTCAATGTCGGCTGTCAATGAGCAACCTAAACTGCTGAATATTATATTCCGCCTGCAATAGTAATCGCATCTATCAGTGTCCGTGGATATTGAAACGTATGGAAAGCATGTAAGATAGTCCCTGCGAACAGAAAATGAAGAAGCAAACACAAATGCATGGTAGGGAATAACGGGTCCCTACCGTTGAACAAATGACATGAAAACCATGTGCCCGTAGTCCAACGTAGTGTTGATAGCTATACCATATGGAAGTGAAATGTATCATATGTTAGCGTGCCACCAGTAGGTATGTCCAGCCCAATGGAGAGGGTCACCAGCTGACCCATAATGTGAGGGAGGGTACATAGCTGGGCAGATGTGTCCATAACAAAATACACAAGGAAAAATGTTGATATATGTAGTGACTGTATGTCCGAATCATATCCCACAAGGCATGTAATAGTGACATACAAAAAGTATGTCCATAGTTCACATACCAAATGTGATAGGAAATAGAATACGCATGTAAACGAAACAGAAGGAGAATATAAACAGCTACAACAATAAGGATACGTGTAGGCCAAAAGGAACAGTATGATCTGTACCATCGACTAAGATTACCACCTGTCCCATTTTGCGAGCGACAGTCCCTCTGTGGGCAGATGTGTCCTGACACAAACTTGTAAAAATGGCAAATGTCCAGAGATTATAGGACATGATTATTCCTTAGACGTCATGTAATAGTTGCATTAAACAGTTTTTCTCTGTACGTATATTACATAAATGTCATAAGAAACAGAATAAGCCACCGAAATGCTGCAAGAATAAGCTTAGATATAGGCAAGAATTGTACGTTCTATCTGCCGAACTGACCGTGGGTATGTGTCAGCCTGTAAAATGTGCTGTGTTCACTGCAAATGTCACACTGTGGCCAATTGAAAAGGTGGAAACACTACCGTCGACTGTGGGGAGGCATTGTCCAGAACAGTCGGATATGTGTAAGGAATAGCTTGGACACAGGAAAAGGTGCCATCCTACCAATGAGTACAACAGGCTGGCAAAATCCGGAAGTCAGCAGTATAAGCCGAACTTGTATGTGACACAGTCGAATGGGTAGTACCCGGGTATACCAACTAAGTAATGACAGTGAAGTATGGGCGTGTACCTATGTGCATGAGGTATAGCATGTGGAAAGCAAACATGGCAGGGTAGTCCACACAACCATAAAGGTACCTGACACATGTAGGGTAGTCAATGTGTTACTCTGGCCGTGTCATGGGCCAACAACCAAAGTAGTGATCTATGGGGTATGAGGAATTTGCGTGTGAGGGGTGGATGGATAATGGTAAAATCCTCAAAGGCGATACTGTGCCATATGCAGGAAAAGTGAACCGGAGGTATACGAGGGGGCAACGGGTGAAGTGGAAAGAAACACAAACACATGTAGAAACAGCTGCAAGACAAGCAGACAGGTCATAGTGTAGAACACAATCCCACAAACATATGAATATGGAAATGTGCGATACAAATGTATAGATATGTCACCGTCACATACCCACAGATTGGTCCTGATGGAACTGGCCATAACAAATGCAACACACCTGGATGCATAATGGCCTACCCAGCATACCCTCCACATCACACAACCTGCCCCCGTACCAGAACGTCCACCAAATCCAGCCGTACTTGGCCTACTGGTTCATTGCAGACACAGCTACACATAGTGACCCTTACGCATATGTAGTAGGTATTGTCACCCTAGACAATGTCAGGATTGCAAACCATGTATCCCCTGCATGTAAAACCCCCTGCACATTTTCGTAAAGGCACAAAAATCTTCGGTATCTGTCTTGTTTTGGTCATGACCAATTTTTGGGATATCCCTCATGGGATAACTAACCTGTGTAAATAGTAGAATGGGTATGATGACACGATGACCAATCCTGTAGATATCTGGACACAAGTTAGAACATGCAGTAGAGGTCCATGACACTGTCCAGCCCTAAGTGGTCATGCATAACCTACTACCCAGGATAAAACACCTTCCCGTGACGCACGTGTCCCGACACGAATAGGCAGGAGAATATATTGCACACATTCGCATAGTGGCAAATGGCATAAGGGTGAGGAAGACACTGACGTAAACAGGATAACCCTGATGAAGTGTGAGTGACACTTACTGTGTGCAGGCATGACCGACCATACCTGTCAACCTGTGTGAGCAAGATATCTGGACAGAGCCATGAATACAAGTGAGACAAAGGTCCAAAAGCAGGGACAATTTGTAAAGATAGCTCTTAGAAACATAGAAATATGATAGAATAACAGTTTGCACATTGGCATTAATGTCCAGAGTATGAAGTCTGAAACTCAACTGTCTGTCAGCACGTTCCGACTTCAGTCTTTAATGATGAGCTACTGCTGTGCCAGAACACAACAGCATATTACAGAGGTCCATACCATACCACACCACTCAACTGTCCAGATATTTGCAGAATGACCAGAGTTTTGCCTCATATTGTTGTTGTGTGCCTCCGACAATCTGCACCTGTCTGGTAAATAGCTGAGGAATGACATCACTAAATAATGAGAAATATTTTGAGTTTAAGACTCCACATCCTTCAGAAAAGTCATGCTAATGCAAAACCTAGTATTCTAACAATGTTCTAAGTTTGTAAGAGCAATAGTTAAAATGTGTCCCTATTTGTCCCCCCATCATGTAGGTTTTGCGCAGATTTGTTGCTCTAAGAGGTTGAGAGGTATGGTCCATACATATTTACAGTAACAACCCTTCACATTTGTGTAATGTACAACTGCATACCTGTAGTCACTTCATGTCCAAAATAATAATCCCCGTATGACTGAATACAGGTAATAGTCAAATGTGAATTGGAACACCCCTCACCGTGGAGTATGGACTGTAACAACCTCACTCATAATATGTATTGTCAACAGAATAAGCTGCTGACAGGTGCCCAAACACCTGTGTCTATAAACACAGGTAAAAATTCATAATAGGGAGAAACTCCCCATACATATGCTTTGTCTGACATTCGAACATTGCAGCTGGGGTCCACAGCAGTAGGCAATAGGGAATGTGTAATATGTAGTACCGTGTTTTTCCCAGCAGGAGAATGGATGCCTGTGTTGTAAGTGAAGCGGTGAGGCGTATGTTGATGTAGCTAAGTACTATGGGTATGCATATCAATGAGGCAGAACACCAATAGAATAGTGGTTCTGGCATCCGGCCAACGTGAATGCAGTCCCGGTTGACCTACAACCACTGCACATATAACTTTAAAGTGTAATGAATGCGTTCGTGCTGTACACACATTTAAATATGTAAAGGTGAACATGTGTTTCGCATCAGTCCATAAACCGGAATACAGATATGTAACTGTTACAGTCAGAATTATGAAAGGCCACATAAGCACAAATATCTATTAAACATATGTAACCCACAATAAGGATATGCAAGTGCACCTGCGCGTGTGTAATCTGCTCACAGCATAGCAAATGAATGCCGTTTTCTCCACGTTATATATACATGGCTCATACCTGTTAACCCTGTAAAGTACGAAACCAGACAAAGCCATGAAAACAACTGGTACAAAAAGGGACAATCCCCAGATATTACCCTAACAAACATAGAAAGTGGATAGAATAACAGGTGTGTCACTAGCATGGATTCTCTGAAGGGTATGAAGTCGTAACCTGAAATGCTTGTCATTATTGTCCAACATCAGTCTTTAATGATATGCCACTAAATTGCCAGATAGACACAAGGTTATGAAAAACGGACCAAAGATAAGAGGCAAACAGCTGTACATTCAGCGAAAATCTGTACAGTTGAAAGGTATGATATGGATATATATATCTGTGTATACACATATATTCACAGACTTAAACCAAAGCTAATTATGAAATGAGGAATGTACAGACATATATGGACATATGTATATATATGTACATATATATATATATATATATATATATATATATATCTGTACACACACGATACATTAATAGATATATACACAACAAACCAACAAACATATGTCCCTGTAGATATAACACATGTACATAAATAGGTCACAGTAAAGCTATTATGGATAGACAGACAGACATGCATGAAAGGTGAATACACTGCTGCTTTCCAAACCATTGCCTGGAAAGTACCAGTGTGACAGGCCTGCAAGTTCTACACTTTAAACATGAATATAGGTGTCCTTTGCAGGACCCCAAAAATTGATCCCGTACGAAGTGCGAACCATCATCGACGCAAAGGATGTCACAGCTGCAACTACGATATAGCTGTACATGCAACAGTAGCAGGTGCAAGGATAATAACACATGGGTCGATAGAATATATGATGTACGACCTGATATCTGGAGAGTGGGGAGTGCTTAGAAGTGTCTTCACACTTTATTATCGCTCACATTAAACATGTCTAATGGGTACTGTGGAGGGGTGTCAGGTATGGGAATCATGGGTATGCAGAAATGGGCCTAGGTGTTGGTTGGCACAGATTTATTAGGTCCGCCCCATGGGAGTGATCAATATACCTATGTGGGTATAGCACACACCTATATTCTCCAAAAAGGTTCAACCCATCTACTGGATATTGTGTAAACCATTGGGGAAGACGTAGGGACCTATATCAGTGTCATGTAGGTGATTATCATGGATGGACATGCGTACGACCAAGATGGTAACCATACCTTTCAAACTTTCAGAATAAGATAGCTGGACTAAGGCATAGTACATGAAATACAAATAGGGACTATATTAAATATACCCCAGACAAAGTCAGAACGTTGATAGAATAATGGCATAGTCAGGAGTATGAATGTTATGAGGGTTAGTAATCATGAAATAGAAATGTCAGCATTATTATCTAACCTCACAGTCCGTAATGCCTTGCCAGTAATTTACCGGAAAGGCATATTATTATGACAAATGTTACAAAATCATAGGTCAAACCTCGGGGCGTTTACCCATAATGTGTACAGGTGAGAGGTATGAAGGTAACCCGTCCTAAATAAATGTACAGAACTAGTGATACTAGGTGGACAGGTGAGAAGAAAGATGTCAGGACAAATGACAAAACATGTACAAGTCAAAAGCATGTACTTCGACAAATGTGAATGACAATGTATGCCCAGTGAAAGTCAATGTGGAAGGTTAATAGACCCAAAAGAAATGTGTCCCTCAGGGTGTCATGCAGTGTCACCGATACAGTGTCCAGTTCCCCATACTCGTACGTGAGCTCTGCCACTGATGGAAAGCACAAATACTGGCGTACACATAAGGTACATAATAGAATAATTAGTGTGGATAAGCACCTGTTGGCCTTTGTGAGGAATACAACCCTCTGGGTGGGTGTGTCCTGCAATAGGAATGTAATGGCATCTGGCCTGTGATGCCGCCATATATTGTGTGTATTGGTGTAAGAAAATTGATATCCTGTCTCAGAAACATACCTCGCAACTGTACAGATTTTCACAGAATGTGCAGATTTTTGCCTCATATGTTTGGTGTGTTCCTCTTAAAATCTGTACCTTTCTGGCAAATACCTGAGAACTGAAGTCATTAAATAATGACAAACATTTGAGTTTAAGACTCCAAATCCTTCAGAAAAGTCATACTAATGCAAAACCTATTATTCTGTCAACTATCTACATTTGTAAGAGCAATATTTAAAATCTGCCCCTATTTGTCCCCCCCCATCATTTTAGGCTTTGTCCAGATTTTGTGCTCTAGCAGGTTGAGAGGTATGATCAGAAACAGATACATGTCTGAGGAAACAGCATTATCGACTGCAAGATAACTCAGAAGGTATGAAAAGCGCTGCAGTAGGAAGTTCAGTATTGGCCGCAGGTATGTGCTGACATGTCAAATGACACAGCAGTCTACATGAAGTACCTATAGGGCTGTCACCTTTACACATGATGACAGTGGGACATACCCACAACCATGCATACACAACAAATAGACTAGCACACAGCAAAGCCTAGGCCATGATACACGAAGCCTCCGGCGTGTACGAGTAGAGTGAGAGTACAGCAAGGAAAGATGTCTGCCAAGCTATTCAGCAAACTTCTGTAGGGGCGTGTAAGACTACCTGTAACATGAACATTGCACGGACAATGTTGGGATTTGCAACATACCCCATTTGTATGTGAAAGCTATGCAAATGATGTAAATATACAATACATGAAACAGTAAGCTGTCCGTGCAAGAGCAAAGTTATGTGCAGAAATGTACCCGGATGTTAGGCGACTAACGTTCTGCACATTGCCAAATAGAGCAATGACATCTGCAAATACAGTATGAATACAGTCGAAGAAGCATGCCAATGTCCAAATCTAAGGCCAGTGACATTATTGTCCATTGGATATCAATAAAACTGTAGTTGTCCTCCCCTGATCTCCGGTGTGGAAGTGTAGCGCAGCGCCACAAGAATGCGCTGCGCTTCAAAACAAGTCAAATATGTATAATATACATACAAAATGTAGATTTAGTTAGATGTTAGTATGCCATGCAGATGAATGGCAAGCTGGAGACAACATGGCTACTGCGTACTGGTTGTTATGTGTGGAAGTGCTCTGTCAGAGATGTAACGAAGCATTTGTAGGCAATCTGATGCAAGTGAGGCTGAGGATAGTGAATCACAACATTCATGCCATATGGGCCAAGCCTCTACAGTGTAGTATAGGATAAGGGGGCTATTAGAGTAGAAGATAGGTGACAACATGAGTGTGTATGTATAAAACACTGTAATCTTACCGGAGCAGTGTCACATGTTTGCTGTCAGTACTCAGTGGAAGAGGCATGTTATGAGCTATCCTAGGGAAAGTCAGGAGACTGATGGTGTACGCCATGGATACCACCAATATTACCTGCAAACCTGCCCACAGTGTCTCCACGCCTGCGTGCGCCAGTAAGCCTGAGCAAGCATGTGTGCATGCGTGTCAGCCCGTGTGCGCGTGTTGAAGAACAAGTAAGCTAGTGTACGAATGGTGAAGCCCGTGTAATGTCGTGTATGCCAGTGGATGTGTTTGTAAGCATGTATACATGTGTACTACACACATCACACACGTACTGCACACTCAGACACACATGCTGCCAATACTACACACATCAGTGAAATGGCACAAGGATGGAGAATACATAATCAGAATTAACAGTGCTGTAAAATATGTTACACTGATGGTCATAGCTGCAATGCATCATGCCTGCTGATATACACATGGAAGTATCACACTTTGTGTTAACAGCATTCTAACATCAATACAGTGGAATAAAGCCACAGTGTGCATCAGCACCAGGTTAGTCTGATCCTGCATCAATGTTACACATCACAGGTGGTGGCACAGGTGACATCATATGCACAGGGTGTGGTGTTACATTTCCAGAGCTGTCATTGAGCCATCCAATTTACATGTAGGTGTGTGTGTGTGAGGGACAATGGTTATTGCATGGCCCAATGGTGATGCAATGAGTTTGTGTATGCGATAGCCCTAGCTGTTTGTGGTAAGTGTGTGTGTCCACATATACACAGGTACAGCATGTGTCAGCCATATACAGGAGGTTGTGGGACAGTCACAGACTGTACCTGCCAGGCTGCAGAGATCGCCATTACTGGCCATGGACACCCCTCCATGCATCCAACACTAACCCAGTCCTGCACCTGTCAATGTATACACATACAGTCCTGGGATCTGTACCACAACCTGTGGATAAACGTGAGTCAGTAATGTTAACCTGAGTTGCATAGAATTGTCAGTTACTACATACGGATATGAGCCATACTCACCCTCCAAAGTAATAACGACTGCTGACTGTTGCCGAGATGTGCATACGACCATTCAAAGGTGCTGTACTAACATTGTTTCCAATGCCCCTTGTATTATCCAGCAACACAATAACCGGTCACTACACAAGTATCACCCACGATCACTACAGCACACAGTATGTGCACTATCACAGAGCCATAGCAGATGTACATACATCCAAGGTGATCACGTACAGATAATGCAGCACATTCAAGAGTGATAATCTCAACATACATATCTATCTACACACACACACACACACACACACACACACACACACACACACACACACAAAACACATGTGGCAGGGTTGGGAGCAGAACACAAACGTAACCACTGTACCACACAACAGCATTACGCAGTTACAGAACGCGCTACCATGATTAGTAGATCACAGCATTCACACAGGCATACATCTAGCCTGCAGACAGCAGCATCAAAGGCAAAGACTCCGCATGGATGTTATGGAGAGTGAATACTGTAAAAGCAATGTACTGTTGTCATGCAGCTGGAAACACACACACTTGGCAGGGTTGGGAGTCGAACATACACCAAACTACCCTATCACACTACAGCATAACGCATTTACAGAATGTGCGACTGATATTACTGAACACAGCAGTCCCAGATGCATACTTCCAGGCATGTGTCATCATCCGCAAAGGCAAAGATGCCGGTAGGAAATATCTGTGGTGTGAGGCGTCTAAAAGCATGACTTAGTCCCCAGGCGGACGGGAGCATGTGCGCGCACACACACACACACACACACACACACACACACACACACACACACACACACACACACACACACACACACACTTGGCAGGGCTGGGAGTCGAACATACACCTAACTACCCTATCACACTACAGCATGACGGATTTACAGAACGCGCTACCGAGATTACTAAACACAGCAGTCCCAGAGGCATACTTCTAGGCGCATGTCATCATCTGCAAAGGCAAAGATGTCAGTAGGAAATATCTGTGGTGTGAGGCATCTAAAAGCATGACTGAGTCCCCAGGCAGACGGGAGCATGCACGCGCAAACACACACACACACACACACACACACACACACACACACTTGACAGGGCTGGGAGTCGAACATACACCTAACTACCCTATCACACTACAGCATGACGCATTTACAGAACGCGCTACTGAGATTACTAAACACAGCAGTCCCAGAGGCATACTTCTAGGCGCGTGTCATCATCCACAAAGGCAAAGACGCTGGTAGGAAATATCTGTGCTGTGAGGCATCTAAAAGCATGACTGAGTCCCCAGCCGAATGGGAGCATGCGCGCACACACACACACACACACACACACACACACACACACACACACACACACACACACACACACACACACACACACACCTGGCAGGGCTGGGAGTCGAACATACACCTAACTACCCTATCACACTGCAGCATGATGCATTTACAGAACGCTCTACCAAGATTACTGAACATAGTGGTCCCAGAGGCATACTTCTAGGCGCGTGTCATCATCCACAAAGACAAGGACGCCGACAGGGATTGTATAGAGAGTGATCAGTCTGAAAGCATACAGACATATTACTGTCCCACGGTAGACATAGACAAACACACGGCAGTGGTGTGATCAGGGCAACTAAAGATTTACGGAGCACTACAACAACAATACATAGACACGGGACGTGCCACAGACAGTACACCCTTCAAGATAGTCGACCAGTGTGTACTCGGTAGGCATCCATCGTGACGTTGAAAATGGACATCTGTTGCCTGGATGACCATCATGGCTATACAGGATGTCAACGGCCATGCCCATGCACAGAGGGACATCACAGACACAAGGTGTCACTGGCCATGGCCACATGCTTAGTAATACACGTCCATTCGGACTGTACTGTGTGTCGATCTACACAACGGCGTACTGGGCATGCTCACACACTTAGCAGTTGCAAAGGGCCGTCTTGCATGCAGATGGAGTCTCAACATGTAAGGGCTCAGTTTGGACTGTCTTGTGTGTCCATCTACACAACAGCGTACTGGGCATGGTCACACACTTAGCAGTTGCAAAGGGCTGTCTTGCATGCAGATGGAGTCTAAACACAGAAGGGCACAGTAAGGTATAACTGTCCCCATGCACAGGGTGGGCCGTCTTGCATGCAGACGGAGTCTAAACACGGAAGGGCACAGTAAGGTATAACTGTCCCCACGCACAAGGCGGTCACACATATGCAGCTGCCATCACAGCTGTCACAGGTGCAGATCACAGATGTACACACCGCAGTCCACACTGTAGCCCTCAAGACATCACCATGTCGTTGGTGCAGCAATACGCAGCCATACATTACCACAACACCGTGTGACACATGTCCAGTGGACTATACAGAGGTCTACAGCAACTGTGCAGAGTACACATGTACCGACAGGGTTCCAACAGGTGTTATGCATTGCAATGATACCACTATACATGACCAGGTCAGCTCAAGACATACCAGGGGCCCTGGGTCTTACACAGCTGTGACAGATGAGTGTTGCTATACACCAACGAACACACATGTTTGGATATGTCATACATGTGATTGCAGTGGATGTGTGCATGGACCACACACACAACACATATGTACATAGCATGTGGCCTAAGCAATCATACGCACGCAAATGGAAGGTGGGTCCATGTCTGTTGAATGCTCACAGTACAGGAGGTAGCAATGTTGACCGAGGACACATTCCCCTGTACTAGTCACCCATGACACCCGTGATATCATACCACAGTCCATGTGTTATGTATGACAATACACATGTCCACCAATAGCAATGCATACAAACATGGCTACAGGAGACACATGTAGGACCAACACACATGTACAATCTGTACTGTGCATGCAGCAACCATGCATGTGCAGTGGCCGATGTCTGTAACACAACTGCGCCTAACTACAACATGCAGTCGCAATGCAGCCCCATCATTGACACCTGTATATGGTGACATACAGACAGTACGGTTGGTTGTACATCACATATGGAGGGATGTGTGTACATAAAGTGGTGATCCACCTGTGTAGATGCATGTGTGCCGGGGATGGCTCACAGGTGTGTCACATGCCATCCTACCATTCCATATGCAAACAGTACGCTATGTCACTGTTACTTGATGGTGATGACATAACGCATATACAGCGGTCAGGTGTTACCAACTGTATGTCACATGACACCTGTAACACTTACATCCTCCCATGTGCATATAGCAGCACAATTTCCAGACATAGCGTTGGTACACATAATGCGGACAATACCGCTGCATGTCTATCAAATGTCTCATCATATGGCAGGTGTATCATTCCCAGCACTGCCATGTGTGTCCACTTGTGTGACCACATATGCCACATATGGTGGGGATTACGTCTCAGTTGTTACACATCCCTGTACACTGTTGTAGAGATCTGTACATACTGCAGTGTGGAAAGCATGACGTCAGCAGGTGTGGTGCATCACACACATTGGCTATCCGTATACACATTTCTGGTCACCACAGTGTGTGTATGTGTGTGTATGTATGTATGTATGTATGGCTGTCTGGTGCTTGGTGTTAGGGTGTATGCTACCATACAGTGAAAACAGGATCACTAACCCCTCATGGTGACTAACCCCTCATGGTGATGCAGTCTACTACCCTGTTGATGCCATTGGTCCCAGCCATACTGGCTACCTGTGCATGTTCCTTCTCTGTGTCACATCGTGTGGGTGCAAAGAACTGTGAGGGTGATGACCACATAGGCAAGGGTCCTCACCTCAACACTATGGGGTGTGCGTTATAGTGGTGTAGACCCCGTGAATGTGGCCATGTCCCTGTAATGTGACAGGGTATTACTGCTACACAGTGTAGCCTCATGCTATCAAGTGGCCTCTAACGTCATCATTGGCCAGACTGCTGTGTACAACCCCTGCACCATGTCAACATGCCTGTAATGTTTCCTGGTATGTATGTCACGCCTCTGTCTGCCGTAGCCTGTTCATCTGACCACATGCTTCAGGTGCAGTATATGTGCGGACATCTGTGTCATGTTAGACTTTCCAACAGTCAGGTTGAGGGTACGTTTAGCATGCTGATATTGCCATATGTGCCTGTGAGTACTCCACAGTTACACATGGGGGACTGCAAACACTGCTACCTGTAGGCACATGCCAGTACACCATAGGAGGGAACCAGGTCATCATTACCAACATGCTGTTACTGTTGTAACTGAGACACATACTGTGAACATATCACAATGCATGCTGCACCTGGACTACATGGTATGACTGATGCATGTCAACAGTACACAACCGATGTCACAAACACATCTCTCAGTATTCACACACAACCAATGCAACATACACATCCCTCACTATGCATACACACGTAATGTTAGATACACCTCTCACTTTCTGTTCACCCTGTGCATTAGACCATTTGAGCATATCCCTGCAACGATGGTGTAGATGACAGGGATGCAGCACAGGCTTCATCATATGCACAGGGTGATACTGTTTGCCAGGGGCATAGGCTGCACCAATGGATGTCATCATGTGTGTGGGTAAGGGCCGGTGATTTGATTGGACATGTCTGTTCCGTGTGCATGTGGGTGTTGTGGAGCCCTACAGTTGTGTTTGCTGTGTGCGTGTATGTGTGCACACAGTTCTGTCATTTGTGAGGCCTACACAAGGGTATTATCGACAGCTCCAGGTTGTGCAGACCAGGTTGTACAGCTCACTGTGACCGGCCACGGCCACGTGTCCTGTGCCTGCCAGGGGTTGCATGGGCACTACCAGGCGGAGGTACAGAATGGCTACTGTCTGACGACACATGGCCACTGGAACCATGTCCCCACTGGGAACATCCAGGGCCACATCTACATGGCCTGCTGTGTCCTGGTGTGGACAGCGCAGCACCAGCTGCACTGCTACCGCTACCGGCACTATGGGAGCGGCCATGTGAGGTGGCATGCTCACGTTGACCTGCACTAGGTGGTGTAGCTGGCCTACGTCCACGTGGCCTATGCCTCACCCCTACCAGATGTTCCAGCACAGACAGCTCACGCTCGTGGATTGCCATGCCACGGTCAAGGATTCTGACCATGTCACCCAATCGCCTGTCCAGAATATCAGCAATCTGCTGTCGAGCACCTACCAATGCCTGGATGTTGTTGTTTAGGGTATGGATAGCAGCCCTCTGCAGCCTCTGCCCTTCTCTGTTCTGCCATTTGGCACATGTCTGTGCCACCATTACAGTCTGGAATATCCGTCTGGTGATTACAGCTGCTGCGCTATGTCCTGCAGGTGCATATCTGCCAGAGGTCCTTCTACGAGCAGCACCAGCCACATGCCTGTGTGGCACATCTGCAATCAGTACACTGCCACCATGGTGTGAAGACACACCTTCTGTAGCCACCACACGTTCCTGTTCAATGCTAATAGACGCTGACTGTCCTTCCTCTATGGCCACTGGTGATACGGTATGTGTTGGCAGCTGAACTGTGCGCGGGGAAGAGGGGGACATAGCTGGGATGGCAACCGTTGGCAGATTCAGCCCCCGACATCCCTGCCTGTACCTCATGCATATGTTCATCACTGCTAGCATCTGTGGGGACACTATCAGATGGACCGCAGGAGGGTAACGCACCTACATCACCTGTGAATGCAAAGAAAGACTCTAAATCACAATAGACACACACACACACTGACACACACACACACACACACACACACACACACACACACACACACACACTGACACATCATGCATGTGATATGACAGATGACATGCAGCATGCTTGTGATACAGCTGACAGCATGCAGCTCAGACATCAATAGTGTTTGTAAGCATACCCCCTGGAATGCGCACTACAGCAGGCAGGTGTCATATCATTATCCATGCAATTCACACGATCATGGTAGTATGCATGCATCCCCGTGATACACCATGTGGACCAAAACAGGATAACAGTACACATCACTGATGTGACCCTGACATGTAATCTGCTGACGTGCGCATTAACATGCATGCATGCCTGACACAATGGTGTACTGACACATGTACAGTGTCGTACTGGATATCACATTGCAGTGTTGTCCATATGCCCTACAGATAGAATGCATGTTGAGAAAATGTGGATGGGCATGGTAGGGGACTGTGAGCCGTCTACATTGCTGTACAGTGTGAAGTACAGACACTGTGCCATTGCATGGCCTCATGAGGCATCTATATTGCTAAACAGTGCATGATATGTACGCATTGCATATCCAGAACTGCATGCATACCCATGACATACCTGTGGATATTGACCCACAATGCTGAGGTGTATACACACCACACCACACCATGCTGTGTCATGTGACAGGTCACTGGAGGACATACAGATGACACCCCTGCACGATGACTACAGAGTGTTAGCTGCCTGGCAACCATGCCCACACATAGCGGACTTGTCATGTCACCATTTCACACATGACATTGATGTACCATGCACACAAAGTGCACAGCTAACAATGATGTCCTACGGCAGCAAGGGAAAAGTACAGTATCTGTGGCCTGGTGTCACTGTCAGTGAAATCTGTAAAGGTGACTACTGTCATGCTATGACACAGACGTCATGTTCAACACATCTTATGAGGTAGACGTCACTGACACCTCCACTAGCTGTGCACAGGCATTTAAGATGTGCAGCGTACCATATCACCTGTACAATCGGTCTAGTGCGGCTGTAATTGGACCATGTGTGGACAAAGTGGGACAGGGTGTATCCACATCCCATCTACTGTGTGGCTACATGTCTCCAGCCATCCCCCATGGCCATGTGTGCACATGTGTTGGTCATGTATGTGATGGCCGTCTATCACACATGTCTGTGTTGTCCCATATGACATACACCCATAGATGTTGGATATGTCACCATCCACAGGGCTATGCAGACAACAGGTGTATGTGTGGTATGTTGGGTATGGGTTATGGGAAAGTGTGACAATATTGCAACCAAAACGCTACGTGTCTGAGACATTTCGGATGGAACATCACAATGTGTGAACCCATTGCAGGGGCATATAACACAATGGTGACGCCTGTAGTCTGCCCATATCACTGCTCACTGTGAGGTACTGTTTTGTGAACCACACGTTTTGTTCTACTGTATAGTACATATGCCTCCATTGTAGAACACCTCTACCGTTGTATGCACAGCTGGACACACATGTAGCAATGACAAATACTGTGGTTTCATGTCTGTGTGTCATTTCATTTGTATATACTGCACATGGGTGGCCTGTGTGGATGATGGGTGATGCGACCTGTATATCCATGTATTAACTGGCCACATAGCGAATAGATCTATGCTTTGACATGCCTGATACCGATGACAGTCTCACCTGCAATGGACTCTTGTCTGTGTGGCATGCCAGAGGTACCTGTATAGGGTGACACAGCAGTATGAACGTTATCCATGACTGTATGACAGCCACAGGGTGCACAGTGGAAGTTAACACATTCACCTGTACAATAGCATATAGTAAGCACATGTGTGCATACCATACCTCTCAACCTCTTAGAACAATAAATGTGGACAAAGCCTACTATGATGGGGGACAAATAGAGACAACTGTGACATATTGGTCTTACAAACTTAGAAATTTGCTAGACTAATAGGTTTGCATGCACATGGTTTTTACACAGAATGTGCAGTCATAAACACAAATGTATGTCATCATTTAATGTCTCCATTCCTCAGCTATTTGCCAGAAAGGGACAGATATTAAGGGGAACACACGGACAATATGAGGCAGACATCTGGACATCCTGCAAATACCTGTACCGTTCAGAGGTATGGTGCATACACAGGGTAGCATAATGTAGCATGCAGCATGTGTGTCCACATACCTTGCATACGTTGTTACATTACATGATGTACACTGACACATGCACTTACGTGGGATATACTGGCCATATGTTCAGTACTGACTTACCAGGCAACTCCAGGCTCATTGGATGGGAGACACCCACCTCCACGATGGCAGCTAGTGTTTGTGGGAGCTGTTCCGAGGGTGTCCCCAGACTGGCCAGTAGCTCCTTTGTGTGTGTGAGTGGAGGCTTTGTTGGTGGTCCACCACCTGTTCCACCTTGTTCCCTGGTGATTGCAGTGGCACGCTGTTTTGCATGACGTATCAAGTCAGTGCAGTGTCTGCGCACTTGCTGGTAGGTGCGGTTGTGGCCACCCACTTCATTGACCCTCCTGCGAAGATCCTGCCACAGGTTGTCCCACTGCTGTGCGTGCTGTGGACATGGCTAAATAACACCTCGTAGTTCTCATGGAGGTACGGGATTAGGACATCATCCTCCTGTCGGCTGTATGCTGGTAGGCATGTACGAGGCATTATCTGTAAGACATGATGAAGGTGACAGGTCACATTCACAGACATGTACAGTGATACTGCTGCACATACATTTCTAGTACATCTGCACAGTTATCTTTGTAAATCAACATTTATTTTTATTTTATTTTATTTTACATTTGTTAACCGGGCTGGTCCAACTGGATACATGTCCATTTTCAGTGGAGGCCCGAGGAGAAAAGCTCCACTAACTACTACTTAACAAGTTAAAGAAAACATATACAGAATTATGCGATAAAAAGAAACATTTGCTTAAAATATCTTTCAGAATGTATATACACGAGAGTACAATATGAGACTTTGCAGGAGAGTTAGGTTAGATAATTTACTAGGTTACAGTATTACTGCATTATACTGAGAAGTAAAATTAGATTCTGATAGATCGAGATGAAACCTGAAAGAGGAGAAGGAATATTACAGAGAGGTAACTCATACAAAGTAATGGAAGTAATACATGCACATAGAAAGAAGGTAAATAGAGAGTGAGAGGGATAGGTAGAGGAAATTAGTGTAAGTTAGAGTTTAGTCGGGGTTAAAGCATGGACATATCCATTGATTTTTAAGATAAATTCTTAGTTTTTGTTTGAACAAAGCAGGGGTAGGCATTGAAGTAAGTTCAATAGGAAGTTGATTCCAGTGTTTCCCAATGGCGTTAGAGAAAGGAGTCACCAGCAAGATTGTTGGATTTAGTTAATGTTACTAGGAGTTTGCTAGAGGAGCGAAGTGAATTCAGGTTAGAGTAAGGGTAAGAAGTTTGGAAAGTGCAGGTGTGTTGTTAGGTTGATAGAAGGCTTTTTGGACAAAGGAAAGTTGGGAAAGAAGCAACATATTTTCTAGTTCTAGCCAGTGAAGTTTCTGAAGGTTCAGACAGTGGTGAGTTCTGAAAGGAGTGCCAGTTGCAAATCTGGCAATGCTATTATATGTGTTAGTCAGTTTAGAGATTGTTTTCTTCAGGTTAGTGAAAATTGATGAGGCATAGAGAAGAGTTGAAATAAGGTGAGAGTGGGCAAGGGTAACTTTGGCTGTGGGGGTTAAGAATGTTTTAATTCTGTAGAGGGAGCCCAATTTACTGGCATGTATGTGTCACACACATGTAACACCCATTATGCATTGGATATCATCCCCATATATGTGTGTCACCTCATTAGTGTTCCTACTGCATGTGACGTCTGTCTTCATGTGGGCATGTGTGTTTGCCTGCACTGGTGTTCTTACCTATCTGCACATGCCTGGATGTATCCACGGTAATGCTGTTGACCTTGATGCTGTGTATATGTCACATATCAACGCAGACACAGCCTTAATGGACTTGGGCAGTGACAATGCACCAAGTACGCATGGAAACCTGTACATGCATCTGTTTTGCCATAGACATCTACACTGCACTGTACAGCTGTTCAACATCCTGCCACGGATCGCCTAAGTTGCACATGTGATAGACATGGGACAATGGCTAGTCGGACGTCATTCGCAGGTAAGGTTGTCGGCTATAGCATGTACGGGCTGGGTTTACTAGCTGTATCAGACACCCATTACGCCACTGCGAGGGGCATCAGTGACACATTACTGATCCAGATAGTTGATACTACATCTACCATACGGCCATCACACCATGTATGACAGGGATGATATGTGCAGATATGTGGACAGGGCTGCATGGTATGGCGGGAGTATGTCACAGGTATGGCACAGGGATCTGTCCAGCATGTGGCCATCCTAGTCGTAGGATGGTGGTTGTCCATGACGTATGTCTTTCAGATCAGGCTATGGACATGTAGCATGTCCAACAGCATAGTGTGGCATATGTCTGTATGCAAGGTGGATAGCATGCTGCATACTGGAGGTGAGTATTGTGGAGGCTGGTATCGGCCATCCACATATGGGCCCTACCCCTGGATGGTGATATGTGTTCCAAAATTGGTCACACGGGTGCTGTGTATGCCTGTCCAATGATCCCCGTGCTCATGGATACCACCCTGTCATGTCATGGGTACCTCGGATGACTACCTAAAGGGCTAGGGAGACGTCTCCAGCTCAGGGAGGTGTACTGCACAACACCATCCCTAACACAGTGTCCATAATGTTGACCACAGCCTAGGTGTTACTTAATGGGTACAGGGGTATTCCCCTAGTGGTGTCATTGCTGATATCATCCACCAGAATGTGCACATATGTCACACACCTCACACACACAGCCCATTCTGTATGTTGTTCACAACACTGTGACAACTATTGCCCATAGGTCATGGCCATTCACATCCTAACATACACAGATGGCTGAAATTTGTCTGCGTGGTATGGGCTACAATGCGGGTGGGGTACAACACATTAACCCTGGTTTACTGTCGCTGACACCATGTGATATGCACATGTCACTGTAGCACCTTTAGTAGTTGTGAGTCTGTCAACAGGCCACTAGTAGAACACTCCTGTGACATACAAAGGCATTTGTAGTCAAACATCCGTACTGTCTTGTACATCTGTACTGCTAACATCTACATTGATAATGGTTCATGGACTTGCAGACCATGTCCGGCAGTGTTCTGATGCGGTGCCACCAATCATGACTGTCATCAAGACTTGCGGGTTAATATTATCCAACACCCTATCTGTATTGTATGGGCATGCTCGGCACTTGTTCAGAGCTTCTTGGCACGTTATGAGCTACTGCTTAGTTTAGCACCCATTTTACACCAGTCCTCACAGGTACACTGTCTGTCCATACATTTCCAGCTTGCTTACAGTACAACCGCCATCGTACACACATCACTCATATATCTCGTGAGACATGGTGGTTTATGCAGCGTGTCCACCTGGTACATACCACTTATATACAGGCATGTCCAACTGGCACGTATCAGTGCTATTGCCTGTCACTATGATGACTATGTTGTACATGTGGCAATAGAGCTATTCTCATGTACACAGTCAATGCACACCTCCCAACATACAACAGTACAGCCTGTGGGGGATGCACATATGCAGCCCTGCTGGGGGTTATACTGTCACCAACCCTGACTGCACCTGACAGTCATGTGGGGATGTGCAACATTCGCAACACACCCCACTTATCACATAGTCCCACATGATCCCCACCACAGGCCACACATACGGAGACACCTTGTTCAGTACCCCTCCATACTCTGTGTGGGCACCAATGGCAGCCCACATCACCAAATACAACCACACCAACCTATAGCCCACAGACACGTGTGCCCATCACATACAGCCAATAGGGTGTCATAACATACACAACACACCTGTCATAGCTGACTGTCAGCGGTCACACTGCTGTTCCACTCAGCAGGCTACACAAAGCGATAGTCACTTACATCCTGCTGTCAGGTAACTGGTTCTGCAACATAACCTATGCACACATGCCACAACTCAGCAGGTACGATGTGACTGTCATTTTCCATGCTTGTGTGACTGAAGTTGTATCTCAGGGCACAGACTACATGTGCAGGGACATGCAATAGCCCACCAGTGTTGTAGCCCTGATGGTGTGGTCCGAGCCCTGGGGAGCATTTTGCAGTCATCCGGACCTGTTACCACTGTACAATGAGCGACTGTGTCACTCCCAACAGTTGTCCATGCTTCTGCTGTCATTTCACAGGTATCTGGTATACGTTCACTTTGACAGACCTGGTCAAACAACATGATGCTGTGGCACACGTGACCTGCACCTGTCAGCCCTGGGAGTACAGATCACATGTTGGACTCTTGCTGCTTTTATACTACCTGTCTTGCACAGTGTCCAATAATGGTCACCACCAGAATGGGAAATGGCTAGCGAAACATGTGGTCATGTAACACAATGCTTGACATCATCCTCTGTGACGCACACAGGCAAGGCACACCTGATACTGCACCACTTCAATATCTCTGTAGTGACTGGGACCTGGCTCTTGGCTCTGCAGAGCACACCTGCAATGACTAGTTATAGACAGACCGTACCTCTCAGGCACGTACCTGGACTGGCACACCCACATCTGAGGTGTCCCCATATTCCACTATGTTGTACACACATCCCAGCTGGTTACTTAGCACAATGCATCACAGGTGCTCCACGTGCAAATAACTGTGTTCGGAACTGCTATGCACAGTATTACCAGCTGCGGATTCAACATACCCCATGGTTACCAGACCTCATTTCATGGTGTACTGGACAGTTGCACTCATACTGCTGCTACTGATGTGAGACTGACAGTAACCCAAACTTAACTGTGATAGCCGCACATGTACAGACACATTAGGCGTACACTGTCCGTGAGTCATAACCTCCGATCGGCTGGTTTGACCCATACACACCACCTCCAAGACCAACTGTATCCTTGACATGGACACTACCAACATGTGACTGCTGTTCCACACCTGGGGTTATCCCGTCATTGGTGGAGTCCGAATATATGCTACTCACCCTTGTTAGCAACATACCGGCACCACACACTTCACGGCATACACACTAGATGAGTACTACAACACCTACTACAGATGTCGTATGACAGCGGTACTTGACGTCATGACACACGTGCAGGTGGACAATGCACATACAAATGCTGAGACATACCCCAGTGCACTTCATTAGCACGTACACAACAATATGGATCATGCTATTCAACACAGAGCCATGATGGTACACACCAGATAACAGACGCCACTCTGGGGGTGCGGTTCTATGGACATACTTTACAACAACAGGTGGGGGCTGTTGCACAGTGGTGTACATTCCCATGTGTGGGGTAACTCTCTGGTCAGCCTCAGTAGGGCCACAGTATCCCTCATCACATACTCCATAACTAGCTACGTACACATTACTGCAACACATTCCAAGATGTACCACAAGGCATTATGGTGGTATGTCAGTGGTTGTATGCAATACCCACATCTGCTCACACATACAACTGTCACTCTGGAACATGACAGTAACAGGTGATGTTGGCAACGTGCTGTCTGATGGCTTCAATGCTAACATTACACCCTCTCACTCCCTACGGGGCCACATTCCTTGCAAGAACATTGCGGTGTACCTGCGGTCACACCTACACAGTACTGACCTGCACTCTTTATGTCCTAGGACATTGGCCCCTTGTCACCCTACAAAATCCCAGGCTGTGATGTCCACAGACCTCTGAACGACATGTCTCCCCACTGGGACACTATATTCAGTAATAGCCTTGTCCCAGACATTGTGGCCCCTGACTGGCAAACAGTGACAGTTACACTCCACACAGGTGGCACCACAATGCACAACTGCGACTATTGCCCTACACACCTCACTGGACTGTTCTGCATGGCTATAGGGCACATCATCATGGGCATCATTCGCTGAGTCTTTGTTGTGCTCCGGTCCTTTGATGCCAGCTGGGTTGGTCTTGTTGGGGCCACAGCATGACTCCTACACCTGTTGAACACCTTTCATACAGTCACCAGAATAGTTGATGATGACACAGGGGTCCACACAGCCTACATTGTCCTCTCGCTGCCTTTCAGCACCGTTCTCCATTCTGGTATTGACAACATACACATCCACCTGCACATCAAAACATATGTCTCAGGATGTTATGAAAAGTGGCTAATGGATGGGAAACACACACTGAGGGTGGCATACCATATCACATACTGCATTCCAGTTACACTTGGCATACCACAGTCCTCAGTCATGGGGCCCTCATGTTCGGTATATGCTTCCTTGAGGTACAGGCTACCACTGAGGGGACTTCCCTGCCTAGATTTACAGACCACTGCATATCAAGTGCCGTTGTTGTTCCACCAGCTGATACAGACCCCATCCATATGGGTGTCACTGTGACGGATACCTGATATGAACATCATGGCCTCAACCTGCATGACACTTGGTATGAACATCACCTTTGCAGTACACCATCCACCCACTGGTTATCACATAGGTGTTAGTCCCCTACATACATGTCGCATTGTACTTGTTCGTACTACACATCTATGTCACACACACTCCTGTGATTACCACATTGCCACTGTGGAGTGGATATCCTTCTATGTGTCCACACTTGTCTGTACTGGGTGTGTAGCTGGTACTTAGGCACCCATTGTACCTCTGAACACCGGACTTATACACACATCCATGGGTACAACACCCCGCTTAGTGTGTACCTTGCACAACAGCTACAGCTTTACATAACTCAACATTAAAACAACATGACTTTTATTGAGCTACGACAGTTGAAGTTTGCGGCTGAAGTACAGACACCATGTCTGTACACATTTGAGGACTACATACTCAGGGGTGACCTCTGCTGCAAAGACAGGGCCCATGTCTGCAAATATGTTAATGGATATGCTCCGCATATGCGACATAAACAATAGCCACTGTGAGCATGATGCTCATGGATATGTGCACACACGCGATAGTGTGTGGGATGTGCTTGGGGGTTGTATTCCCAGACCGGACACTCACCATGCTTTGGGACAAGATTCCTATGTACATCATGCATGGACAGTCAGTAGCAGTGTTCATGTGATACCTCACTTGGTGGATGGTGGACACATGTACGCCAGGGATTACTGCAGTGGCTGTACTGTGCAGAGATGCAGGTTACACATGGCTCTTCTGTTCACAGGACACTACCGTAGAGAGGTGCCACTGGTGTGCACACTGTAGTTGTTGTTACACATAGACTTGCCAGACTGCATGGTACCCCACTATGAACCTATGGCGCTATTACAGTGCATGGTTACTGGGATAGCCCTTCCATTTAGATTAGCTTTCACGCTATTACAATGTCCCATGACTACAGGCCATATGTATCCTGTTATTGTACACACCAATCATGTTCTTCTTTGTCTGTCACATCTCTTCTGCTATTCTAGTATGGGAGTAATGTTTGCATCCTTTGCAAATGCACAGAGTGGATTACATTATTTATTTCTTCATAACTGTTTATACATAAATTAATTACATACTACTCACATCTCTATACAATACCTTTGGTATGCATCATATGCCTGTTCTCCTGTGTAGCATATCTGACATATCAATCTACTGTACTATACATTACACATATTTTACATGGTATCCCATAATTCAAAGCATACTTGCACAGCGGGACCACCTTAGACATGTCATTGACGTTATATGCCCATACACATGCGTACTGTTACAGTATATCCACATATACTATCCCCTGCTATGGCACGTACTTGTTGGACATACCCTGCCACTGACGGCAGGTCGTATGACATTGTTCTGTTTAAAGCCATCATGTTGCATCCCTTGTGGTGTCTGTGCTGTTTACCTTGTGGCCCACTGCTGGATGCACAACTTCTACAAGCGTTAGTACGATCAGCAAGACATCACTACATAAATACCATTTCTCACTTTATGCATGGCGGACACTTTTAATTACTGCAAACCAGGCTATGCATACACTGACATAACTTAATACAGAACATACTATACATACAGTTAGTGTTCTACATACCTTGATATCATTCCGGTATTTCGTCTCTATCTCGCTCTTGTTAATCACTCTTTAAACTGTTTTTCGGCATGAGCATACAGTTTGCATATCTGGCAAGTCATCCTTATATATGTCGATACCTGCAACATGTGGTTTACTGCCGCCAATTGGTATTCCGGAGTGACTAATTACGTGCACTTCAGCTGTGCAGCTACTCCATTCACCAATTACGTGGCAACAGTGGGGTATAATTGAATTCTCCACTTGGGCATTGGCCATTTGCCCTGCCTTCGGGGAGACGGCCTGTATTGTGTTTTGTTGTGTGTAATTGCAACTGCTATGTGTAGAGCCAAGTGTATTTTGGAGTCATGTCCCCCGTGGATTGTGTGTGATGGCTTGAGTATGTGGTTCTACCTGTGACTGTACCTGTCATCCCACCCGTCTGATAACGGACTATTGCAAACACCTGTAACATCGCCGTTTGTACTGTTATACGACGGATACAATTTTGCATGGCGCCTTTAAATGTGTCTTTCACAAGGTATATTAACGGTTCAGCAGATGTAATTGACTAACTGGATGTTTGTGCTGTGATTACGATCTGTATTGCTATTGTTTCCAGTGTGGGGGATGTAGGCAGATATACTTAGCATATACGGTTTTGTGGGGCTTGCATTTCTACGTAGTCCATATATATATGTGTGTGGGCCCCTTCCCTAATTACAGTGCTATTACTTAGTAGACTTCTGTTACGGGAATTTACTTTGGGCCGTTGTTAATTGGTTTCTATATGGTATGCAGGTGAGGTTGATACTTCCATACCTCCGGATGTACGGCGATATGTGCATGGATATTTCTAAATGACTGCTATCCCGTGTATGTCTGTCCCAGATATTTGCAGTCATCGCAGTGGTGTTGGTGTCAGACCCTCTGTGGCATGGCTTCCCACCTTTTCATATGGCCATAGTTGGACACTTGCGGGTCACACAGTGGTGTTTACAGGCTGACATATAGCCACAGTCAGTACACAGGATAGCACATTCTTTTATTCTCATTACATACCAATTGTTCTTGGACCTTGCCTACTTATCAGTGTGCATGAAACATTTCCGTTTCTTACATACAGGCATGAGTATTTCCTGTAACTATTGCATAATATTTGGGACATACTAATGTCCTAAACTCTCGGACAGTTGCCCTTTGTAATGTTTCATGTCAGGACACACCTGCCCAGGGAGGGGCTGTCCCTCCCAATGTGGGACAGGTGTTTACCACATGCCTATGGCTAGCTATACCCACACCTACCGTAATCATCTACCTCCGAGTTGCCACCTACAGACACACGATGCGGATACACACACACACATTACAGTCACACGGAAACACACATGGCACCCTCAACACACACATACACAGGCTACATCACTCACAACCACAGTTGTACACGGTACCTACGTGGACCACACTGCCGGCAGCGGTGATTACATGTCCTTACTATCGTCATATTGCTCGCGGTTCTACTGTTCCAGTACTGTGTTCTTTCTGTCTTTCAGCCTCCTGGTTACACGTGTCAGTGTGTGATATGTTCCATAGTTGGCGGTATCCTATTTATTTGTACCTCCAAGGTGTTTTGAATGTCCTTGACCTATCTATATATTTGCAGATGTCAGTGACTCATATATCGACATATATCACACTATCGCCCTTTCTATCTGTATTATATACGTGTAGATATATATATATATATATATATATATATATGTATATATATATATATATATATATATATATATATATATATATACATATCTCGGACAGGGGTGGTGACAGGCATGCTATGCCTTTCATTGTGTGTTTGTCAGTGTATACTGTGTTTCCTGGACTCTGTACGTTTGTGTCTGTACCTGTCACATTACACACCTGCCATAGGTTAAGATTACCTCCCGGCCTACTTTGCGAGGGATAGCCCCTCTTTGTGCAGTTGTGTCCTGCGAAATATTTGTGAACATAGCAAATGTCCTGCGACTTTGGGACAAACATATTCCCTATAGTTTATGTAATAGTTGCATAAAACACTTATTCTGTATTTGACCCACCTACATGTTACAGGACATGGAACACGTACCTGCGACCATTACTAGAATGTTTTATCTATGCAAAACACTGACGTTCTGGTTTTCGTACTGGTCGGGTGTATGTGTCAGCCTGCAGACATCTGGCGTATGTCCCACATTGGTCATTTGAAATGTGGCAACCCTACCGTACGTACATCTTGTCTAGCAATAGTGTTGGGTGATTGTATACATGATTGCCTGTTCCACCCCTGGCAGTGGTCGTTTTACCCTTCTGAGCAGGCACTATTTGTTCAGGGGTGACTAATGCTGGTTTCACCTGTTCTGTACATCATTGACCGTGATCTGCGCAGTGGTCGGTGAAGCTTAGCCCTGTTTCACGCATATCTGTATAGTCGTATTTAAACATCGCTTACCAGCTGTGGGCAACACTTATTCCCACTAACGTGTGCGACATATATTCTGATGACCTGCATCCGGAATGCATTACCCGTGCCGTTGAGATTACGTTACATCCCTTGCGAGATGTGGGACCGGGAACATGCATGACAGTCCCTGCATGTACCACTTGGACATCTGGAGGTTGTACACGTATTATGTCATTTTGTATGTGAAGTACACTACAGCAGTTATGCCACACTACACTCACATGGATAACTCCGTTAGTTTACTAATTGATGAGTCCAGTTAATGGTATGTCCATGTGATGTTTACTGGCTGTACTCCGGCATTGGGTATGTATATCACAATTAGCTACACCCAATAATGTGCTTCACCTTCATACGACCGTGGATGCAGCATGCTGGGGTGATGAAAACCTGTCATAGGTACATCCCCTGCCTTGACACAACATCCATGATTACATTTTGTGGAGCCCCTCAGTAACGCAGCGGGGAATCTGTGCTGAGTGTGTGCACATGTGCTCCTGCGATTGCCTCTGCTCCAGTAAGTGACAGTTGCTTACTCGATGTTGTGGCGACGGGAGTCACTGTTTGCCCTGTTTGGTGTTTTGCCTCTGACAATCGGGCGTGTACCTACCGATGTACCTGAGAACCTATACACACAGCACCTACAGATGCTGATAGGCGCATCTACTGTTCAGGTGTTGACATTTCTGTGTTCCAATGGCTGTTGCGTGTACAATGTTTGAGGGCTGCCTATGTAGGATTTCACAGTGGGCCACCTATACATGACAATTTACAGGTGGTCGTGTTTGTGTGCCATCCATTGTACTGTGTGTGCAGATGGAGAGGGTTGTCAGTCCGTGGGAGCCTACACTGTCAAGGTATGTGCTATACGTTCCCTCTTTGCCAAGGCGTAGGCATATTGGGCATGCCTCCGTCTGCCTACTGCGGCTGGCACAGTGTGTCCGTGGTCTGGATCCCTCTGTGCCTGTGTTGGCCTTGGCAATTGCGGTGGGCTGTGAGGCCCTCCCCCATTTTGACCCTGCTGCAGCTGTTTCCATAGGATCATATTATGTAGCATGGCACATACTATGAAGATGTGGGCACACGTGCCTGGGGAGTACTGCAAGGCTCCACCAGATGTGTCCAAGCACCGGAACTGTGATTTCAGCATCCCGAACACATGCTCTATGATGATTCTGGTTTGTGCGTGTGCCTCATTATGGCATTCTTGCATTGGTGTGTGTGTGCATTTCTGATGGGGGGTCATCATCCATGGCTCCAGTGCATAGCCAGCATCCCCCACAAGGTGGCCTTGTGGGATGTCCCCCCTGACAAATACCTGATACAGCTGGGAGGCATGCCAGATATGGGAGTTGTGGTAGCTTCCAGGGCTGCCAGCACACACATCCTTGATAATGCCCTGGGCATTGCACACGACTTGGCAGTTGGAGAGGAATCCCTTGCGGTTTATGTAGCGCCTACCATACTCACCAGGTGGTGACTTGATTTGTATGTGCGTGCAGTCTATCACATCCAGTACCTCCAGGTAGTTTGCCACACGGTGGAAGTGACGCATATTGCTGGCCAACTCCTCCTGAGTTCGGGGGAAGTATATATGCTCATTGGCATGTGCTAACATGGCATCCAGGAACCAGTGTAGTACCCTGGATGCCGATGCCTGTGAGATCCCCATTATATCTCCAGTTGGCCTTTGAAAGGTACCTGTGGCTAGTATTCGCAAGCTTACACATACCTTCGTGTCCACTGGGATGGGTTCCCCTCTGTTGTTTCTGGTTCTCAGGCGTGGCCGGCACAGCTCTACTATTTGCTGTAAGATGTCCCTGTCCACCCTGTAATGCTCTACTATCTCCAGATCATGTAGCCCCTGGTAGGTTACCCTTGGTCTGAACACTCTTCTCCTCCTCCGAGGCCTACGGTGGTTGTCGGCATCATCCTCCACAACACCGTCGGTCTGTAACACATGCTGATGAATCACAGCTATGGCAGCTCCCAACATGTACATTTTAAAAGTTTTCCATCTGTTTACACCTATGGTGCAGTGTTTGGGAATACACAGGTGTGTGTTGGGTGCTTTCACACTTTATACTGTTTTGCTGTGAACACTGATGATGTCATAGGGTGTGTATGTACGATCATGGCTACAGGGTATCTTCTGTGTTTTATTAACGGAACCACTATTGTGCTGCCTTTGGTGTTGCATTACATTTGGCTGCCGTGAATTACCTCCTGCCCTTCCATTTACATTTGTGCACGTTACACCTACCATTTTCTGGCATGCATCCAGCAGCCTGCTTTCATTTGTACTTTCCTAGACCTGGCTTATCTTGCGTAATGTGTTCTATTGCCAGTCTACTGTGGGTTTGCTTTGCTCTGCTATGACAGTTCTCCTATCTATGCATTCTAAGTCCTCCCCTCCTTTCTTTGCAATCCTATGCCTCCCCTATCCTGTTTTGCAGGTTTCTGCATGCAGGCTTGTCTACTGACGTCGATTGGCCGCCGTGAGTTGATTGGTGTTAATTGCTCATTAGTACGCCAATTACTCTGCTTCAGCATTTCCTTCTTTTCTTCCCATGACCTTCCTGTTTGTGCTATTGTTCGTGGTGCTTGCATCCGCTTACTGGGTTTCGGGCAAGTTTTCTTCCCCGTACACATGCGCTTTCGGGCACCATGTGTGCTCTCAACTAAATGGTTCTATACCTTCCGCCCCAACCTGTCCTGCAGCTTTGCTTAGCAACAGCCAGGCCAGATTTGCATTGCTCCAGTGTGCTTACTGATGCGGTGGCACACCCCTCTGCTGATGTCATGTATCACCTCTGATACACTCCTCGGTGTTATAGCGCTGCACCATCAGGTACATCCTTAATCTGGCGGGACGTTTGCGATTCAGTATTACCTGCCTCATTTGCATGGCATTGACTACTAATTCATAGTTACAGCGCCGAACACTGTCGCGGGCCCTTGGCAACTCTTGCGCCTTGCTTGTGGTGTGCCATGCCTACCATTGCATATTATGGTGAAATCCTGATTTGTCTTACATTGCGATTTTATGACATTTGTATATATTTCCTTTGTATTCCTGTTTGCGCACACATGCCCTGCGGTTGTACTGTGCGTTACTGTGGACATGACATTAAATGTTGTTTTTTAGGTGTTGTGCATCTTTTCTTGTACCATTGGCTGTGTATTTAGCCGTTGGCATATGTTAACTTTGTAATACATGAGTCTGGTCCGCTTCCATAACTCAGATGTTCTGTTTGGGAAAATGTAAACCGTGTTTTTTGGCAACATTTCCATGGGCTTGCGCTACGCCTGCACCACTTCGTGAATCGCTGTATGCCTTCATTGGCATGGTGCAACACTGTGCATGGGGTGATTTACATACCTATGCCGAGGGCTGCGTAGATCTGGTGTACGCCGGTAGTGCACGTGGAATTGGTTCGTACCTGAATCGCTCGGCAGACATATTTGGCATTATCCCGCATACGCTACGCCTGCATGAATCCGGGGGACTGTGGGGGAAGACAATATTTTAGCTAATATTCAAAAGCCTAGAAGGAAAAGCTGCAGACCATCCCTGGCAAAGCAGCATTGACTGCTGATAATCTTCTTCTATGCTGACAAATATTGCACACCCTTAGAATGACACCAGAAAAGTACAGTTTTGTACCTACCATAAATGTAGATGTCCGAACAGGAATGCATCTGCAGTCCTTACAAATGGGTTGTCCTGTCGTCAGGCAGCCCTTCGGTCGGCCGGATTCCAAAGTCTGGGTCTGGCCTCGGCTGGTGTCGCACTTCACCCGACGTCATAGCTGCAGTTCTTTGGGTATAAAGGCATCAGCCGATGCCATTTTCCTCAGTGTTTCTTGCCCCAGATGCCAGTTGCCCTCTTGGATAGCTAAATTTTGGATAAATGCCAATGCTTCCAAATAGTAGAAGGCAAACACAAAAAATAAGCATGTATGTACATATATACAAACAAATACACTATAAGAGATCCCCCCCAGCTAGCTATTAGATGGGCATATACCCTAGGAATACCACAGAGGGGAAGGAGGGTGGGTAATCCTGACTGCAGATGCATTCCTGTTCGGACATCTACATTTATGGTAGGTACAAAACTGTACTATGTCCTTCAAGGATGCATCTGCAGTCCTTACAAATGGGTAGAATACCATAGCCAAACTAGGGGAGGAGGAAGAAGAAATTATGGTGTAGTTAGGATCCCTTGCAAAACAGCAGTGGCAAACCCTGCTCGGGATCTAGAGTATAAAGGTAAGTTATAATGCTTGGCAAATGTATGCACGGAGGTCCAAGTAGCAGCCTCTATAATGTCCTTGGTAGCCACTCCTCGTAAGAAAGCTGTGGTAGTGGCTGTAGCCCTTGTAGAATGAGGCCTTATGTTCTGTGGAGTTTGCTTTCCATGGTAGGAGTAACAGAATCTGATGCAATTTCCTATCCACTTGGAGATTGTCTGTTTTGAAATTGCTTTTCCTTCCCTTCCTGTTGCATATGCTACCAGAAGCTGGTCAATTTTTCTATTGCCCTTGGTTCTGTCCAGGTAGTAGCGCAACTGTCTATGTACATCCAAAGTATGCAGCAGTCTTTCCCCCCTGTTCTGTGGATTGGGAATAAGGTAGGTAGGTGGATAGCCTGGTTTAAAGACACTCTGGATACCACCTTAGGCATAAATGTAGGATTTGTTCTCATGGACACTCTATCTTGATGGAAGATTAGGAAGGGTTGTACTGCCATTAAAGCCTGTAGCTCAGAAACCCTTCTTGCTGAGGTAATTGCCAGCAGAAAAGCAGTTTTCCAGGATAGGTGTTGAAGATCTGCTGTTGCTGCTGGTTCAAAGGGGAGTGTCAATTTTCTAGCACAAAGTTCAAGTCCCATGCTGGTAATGGTGGTTTCCTAGGAGGTTTTACATTTTTAATTCCTCTCAGAAACTGCCTGAGTAGAGGATGCGAGAAGACAGGGGATCAAGCTGTATTCTGCAGAAATAGCTGATGCATGTATCTTGATGGAGGAATAGGACAGGCCTGTATGGAAAAGCTCTGCCAAATACTCCAGGATGTTGGCAATGTCTACCTTTGACACATCTTTTCCCCTTTCAGTACTCCAAATGAGAAACCTTTTCCATTTTCCTGCATAATTCCTTCTTGTTGAGGGTCTGTGGGCCTCAAGGATAATGTCTTTAACCCTTTGGGATAAATCTGGGTTAGTTGCTCTTATGTAATGTTCCAGGCAGTCAGCTGCAGAGTTTTCAGGTTTGGATGCAGGGTGTTGTAGCCGCTCTGAGTTAACAGCAAAGGAATCAGGGGTAGTGTCCACATTTTCCCCCGAGACATGCTCCTCAGTAATGGGTACCAATGTTGTCTTGGCCAGTCTGGAGCTATCAGAATGATCCTTGGACGTTCCTCTTTGATTTTCAATAGCACCTTGTGCATCAAAGGAAGAGGTGGGAATGCATATGCTGTCAGGCCTTTCCAACTGAAGGATAGAGAGTCCACCTTCCAAGCAAGTGGGTGGTACGTCCTTGTGCAGAATTTCTTGAGCTGGTGATTGAGTGGGGATGCGAATAGGTCTATTTGTGGTAGTCCCCATTTCTTTGTGATGACCTTGAAGATGTCTGGGTGTAGCATCCATTCGTGAGCATCCGAGGTAGTTCTGCTTAATATGTCTGCTAGGATGTTTTCTTTTCCCGGTACAAAAATTGCTTGTAACTGAATGTTGTAGCTCAGAGCCATATTCCATAGGTCCAGTGCCATCCGGCACAGAGGGTATGAATGAGTGCCTCCCTGTTTGTTGATGTACCACATGACTGTGGTGTTGTCTGTCCTTATCATCAACTGCCCTTCTTGGAGGAATGGTCTGAAATTCTGGATTGCTAGTTTGACTGCCAGCATTTCCTTTTGATTTATGTGCAGGTGCAGCTGATCTGGAGTCCATAAGCCTTGTATGCACTTGTCCAGCATGTGGGCCCCCAACTGAGGTCTGAGGCGTCCGTTGTGATGGTTTGGCTTGGTTGAATGCTGTGGAAGGGCAAACCTGGGTTTGACTGGCATGCCTGAGCCCACCATAGGAACTCTTGTTTCAGGCATGGGATTAGTGGTATTTCGGTTTCTAGGCTGTGCCTGTGTTGAGACCATAAATTCTTCAGGTACCACTGTAGCTTTCTCATATGCAGTCTGGCATGAGGGACCAGGATTATGCAGGATGCCATGAAGCCCAAGGCCTGCAGTACTTTCCTTGCTGTTAGTTTGTTCTGCTTTGTTAATGCCAAGAAGTAGAGAGGAAGTTGTTCTTGTTTTTCTGCAGTTAGGAATGCCATCTGTTTTACTGTGTCCAATTCTGCACCTAAGAAGGTTATTCTTTGGGATGGTATCAGTCTTGATTTTTTTATATTGACTGTATATCCCAGGGCTTGCAGTAAGCGAATGACTCTTTGTAAGTCTTCTGTTAGCTTGTTTTTGTTGTCCGCTTGTATCAGGCAGTCGTCCAGGTATGGATATATTTGTATTCCCTGAAGTCTGCAGTGAGCGATTACTGATGCCAGGCATTTCGTGAACACTCTGGGCGCAGTAGATAAGCCAAAGGGCAATGCTGAGAATTGATAATGCTCTGATCCTGCAAGAAATCTGAGGTATCTTCTGCAATTTGGTCATATGGGGACGTGCAGGTATGCCTCCTTGAGATCTAGAGTCACCAGCCAATACTCCTTGCCCAGCATGGGAAGAAGTTGCTGTAGGGTCAGCATTTTGAATTTTGGAACAATGATGAATGTGTTTAAAGCGGACAGGTCGAGAATAGGCCTCCAATTTTTCTCTTTTCTTGGTACCAGGAATAGTCTGGAGTAAAATCCCTTTCCTTGTTCCATAGATGGTACCCTTTCCACAGCTCTCATCTTTACTAATTGAGCTATTTGTTTTAGAGTTTCTGTCTTTTGATTTGGTGGTAGGTTTGGCATTCCTCTTTTTCCTGGTAAAGTATGGAAATGAAACCTGTAGCCTTGGTCTATAGTTTGCAAAATCCACTTGTCTCTTGTGATGTAGTGCCAGTTTTTTGAAAATAAGGCTAACTTTCCGCCTAAGGGTGCTGCTATTTGTTCCCTGGTAGGCGGTGTCAGAACCAAGTCACTGTGATTGTCCTGTTGCAGTGGTAGTAGTTGTGTCTGTGCCTCGCTGGTTGTTACCTTGCCACTGGCGTCCCCTGTAGGCACCTCCTCTGGATTGATTTCTGCCTCTTGAATGCCTATTCCTGCCTCTGAGTTTTAGAGGCGTCTGGAAAGGACCAATTTTTGGAAGGCCAGTTCCTGCTAAACCTTGGAGGCTGAACCTGTAAGAAATCTTTCACTGTTTGTACAGATTTTGCCTTCTCTTCCATTTTCTTCAGTACCTGTTGAGCAGGAGAACCAAATAAACTGACCTTATCCATAGGAGCATCTAATAGTTTTGCTTTAACATGATCCGGCAAGACCTGTTCTTTCAACCATGCATGCCTTCTTATAACTGTGCCAGTCATGGCTGATCTAAAGGAAGCCTCCAGTGCATCATAACCACATTTTAAAGAATGGTTACTAACCTGCTGAATGTTATGCACCATTTCTAGAACATATTTCTTATCTAAAGAATCATCAGAGGACAATTTCTTAGTTAACTGATCAAGCATAAACTCCTGGTATTGGATCATATGAAACTGACAGTTCAATGCCCTAGCTGACAGAGTAGCAGAGGTGTATGCTTTTTTACCCCATCTCTCTAAGGACCTGGATTCCCTTTCAGAAGGGAGAGGGTTTTTAACTGAGGTCGAAGCTACTGCCTTAGGCCCCTGGGAGATAGTCTCGGGATCTGCAAAAGGAGCCTTGTATAAATGATGATGTGTGTCCGGGACCCTGTAGAACCTATCGGGCTTAGCAGGGGCTGGAGGCAAAGTATCAGGAGCAGTGCAAGCATCATTAAATGCATCATCTACAACCGGGAGAACTGGAGGTATAGCTAAAGGCCTATGTTGTGGTAAATGCAAAAAGGTCCTAAGCCTTTTCCTTGAATCTGAGAAATCTTGTCCCTGCCATTGGAATTGCTCTCTCATGGCATGTAAGGTTTCCCAAAGGAAAATTCCTCTGGTGGAGAGGCAGAAGGAATCGATTCCTCAGCATCGGAGTCTTCATAAGTGGAAAGAAGAGCCTCTGGATGGTCTGTATTTTCTGTATCATCAGAAGAATCATCTGAGGACACTGGCTCAGGTGGCTCTGCTCTAGGTCTCTTTTCTGGAGGAGGTTGAGAGGCCCTGTCTGGATGAGATTGGGATCCCCTTATTAAAGAGATGAGATCCTCTGCCAGAGTGAGCATTTGGGAACTGGAACTGGGCCTGTGAGAGGGGGCTTAACAGGCACAGACTTAGAAGTTTTGGCTGCTTTAGCCCTGGCAAAGGCCTTTATGGACATGGCTGCAGGCGGCCTAGCAGCACCACATGCAGGGGTTGAAACATCCAAAGGGATGGTGTCCGATAATTCTTGTGAAACCACAGTAGCAGGTTGAATTTCAGAGGCCGATTCAACCAGGTTAGAAGGGGCCTCGGTAGTAGTCATGGATTCGGCTGAAGATAGAACCGTTTGCTCGGTTTCGGCTGAAACCGAGACACTCATGTTTGCTTAACGCGGTTTCGCGAAACAGCGGACCGCAGTGTCGGTCCTTTCTTTCGTTCTTAATAACTTGTGAAGTCGGAGGATCCGACGGCATTATGTATGCAAAATCTGAGCCGAAAAACTGTTCAGCAAACTCCGACCGACATCTAAGCGTCCGTCGGTTGAAAGAAGCACAGGCTAAACAAGCTGCTACATCGTGGTCTGGGCCTAAACAAGGTAAGCAGTAAGAGTGGAAATCTTTATGAGGTATTTGTTTCCCACAAGTTAAACAGTTATTCACTTTTTCTGACATCGGCTGAGGCAAGAAAGAGTCCCCAACGGGGTACTTAGCTTTTAGAAGTCTTGAGTAGTATTCGGTAGTAGTAATCTCTGGATCTGACCGACCGGCACTTGCGAACAGCTTCTGCTTCAGGCGCCACGCGGCAAGAAAGACTGAGGAAAATGGCGTCGGCTGATGCCTTTATACCCGAAGAACTGCAGCTATGACGTCGGGTGAAGTGCGACACCAGCCGAGGCCTGACCCAGACTTTGGAATCCGGCCGACCGAAGGGCTGCCTGACGACAGGACAACCCATTTGTAAGGACTGCAGATGCATCCTTGAAGGGCATCTAAGCCAATTATTAAAGTCAGCAATCTTTTGTTCATATTGTGGCATTCTCCTTGGAGAAGGTACAATACTGCTCATTGCTAGGCTCTTACCAGCCTGGAGCACTTATGCTGAGAGCTCCATGATGACTTTCTTCGTATAATCTAGGGAGCTATGTCTCAGGTCATTTATACCCACATGGACTATGACTGAGTCATACTGGTACTTGTGGTCCAATGACCTGAGTGTGCATAACGTGGTGGATCCTGGTCCATGATAAGCAATTGGCCGTGACTTTCTCCTTACTCAGTCTGGTGAGAAGGACATCACTGTATCTCACAACTGGCTTGCCTTATGGGCTTAGAAGATTTGAAGTAGAGGCTCCATGAGATGTGGCTGTACGTATTGATGTGGGTGCTGTTTTGAAAGAGTCCATTCGCAGCTCCTAAGGGTATTTGTTGTGTGTCCTTCATCTGGGAGGTCTTTGGGGTTTAGGAAGGTTACATTTAAGTGCCTCAGCATATGCAGGGCTATGTGTCTCTTTGAACTGTGTGTGAAAGGTACAGTGTGTGTGGAACTGACAACCTGATTGACATTATTAGTGCCTTATGTGAGAGCTTTGCCTCCAGTGTTATTGTATAAGTATATCTTTCACATATAATATCACTTTGTTTGAGAATTAACTGGTTGTCAGTAAACATGAGGCAATTTCTATATTGCCTCAGGATGACCATATCCACTAAGCTAGTAACAGAGAGAGTGGGAAGATTCATATCCATGGCAACAGGCCTTTTTTATTGATTAGACTGTTGGAATGAGAATATAAAGTGATGTCAGGAGTATCTGGTTTGCAACTCTGGGGGCAGAGCTTGTCCCGTGTGGAACTAGGTACTGGTAAAATGTCAAGGGTGTTTTTACAAGAAAAATGTCAGTTCAATGTATCTGCATCTATACAGAGCACTGTCAAACACTTTTCGGGAAACTGGTAAGTAGACCCTGATGATTTATGGTTGAAATATTTAGGGAAATACTCTGAAGTTAGGTTAGGCAGCAACAAATCAAGCAGTACTTACTGAAAAGAAAGAACTAGCTTTGTCAAGAATTATGAAAACCGGGGATTTGCTTGAATGGCTATTGCCTGGCTACTTCTAGTGCTGGTCTAGCATCAGCTTCACACTGCTGGGGTACAATGCCCCCTTTGATTCCTCTCTCATCAGAAGCAAAACAGTAGCACCAATCCCAAGATGAGAAGCAGGCCACAGGCACTTTGGTGATCAAGTCATGTCTCAGATGATTCAAGGGTCTGTAGGCTTGTTGTAGCCTGTTCCTGGTAGACGCTTTGAATAGCAACCAGACCAGTCTGGAAAGTGAACACTGACACTCAGAGGTGTTTTGAGCTTTGCAAAATATTGATTTCCAAAATGCTGATACTGATCAGTTGGGTTTCAATGCATTTGCATTTCAGTAATTCAATACATACTCATATATATATATATATATATATATATATATATATATATATATATATATATATATATATATATATATAGGGTACCTACACATAATCTAACCATCATTTGATTGACAGATAAAAGACGGACAGTAAAATACCGACATTGCAAAATGCTGACACAGTAGAAATATCTAAACACAAAATAATGACAAAATGTTAGTTATACTAAGGAAAGTTCATGCCTTTTCCCCACTTCTGTGCAACCTTGTAGTTAATATATTTAATTATCAGGGCATATGGGGGATGCAATTTCCCATATGGAGGATGTAAGGGGCTTGCTCTCCTACAAAACATTGACTAAATGTGGTTTGATTTTGTCAGATTTTTCAACAGATTTTAGGAAATTAAATTATGTCACATTTTTCAATGTTTTTGCAAAGGAACAAGGCAAGACCACTTGCACCACCCCACAACCCCTGCTTACTATATATATATATGTATATATATATATATATATATATATATATATATATATATATATATATATATATATCAACTCTGAAGTCGCTGAATAGTGAGGAAAGGGCATAAACCCTTCCCTAGTATAACTTCCATCTTGTCTCTATTTTTGTGTGTCAATATATTGCAGTTTTGCTATAGTTTAGATATTTTGCTATATACATATATATATATGGTTCCCATTCAGAAGCCTGAAACATCATACGCCTGAAAATCAAAATCCTGAAACCAAAAGCCTGAAAATTCAGAATCCTGAAAACTCAAAATCCTGAAAGCCCAAAATCCTGAAAGGCCAAAATCCTGAAACTCAAAATCCTGAAAACACAAAATAGACATACTGATGTCATTGTGGCTTTGCTATTGTTAGCCCTGTGGTGTTAGGTCATGCATTGGGGTCAGGTAAGTGTGCGGTTGGTTTTATGTTAGGGTTAGGGGCGGTTTAAGTGAGTTAGGGTTAGGGTGAGTGTGCGATAGTGACAGACCTTAGGGTTAGGGTTAGGGTCAGGGTCAGTTGGTAGATATTAGTGTCTTTATAGTGACATATTAGCATTATTTGTGTTTTCAGGATTTTGGGCTTTCAGGATTTTGAGTTTTCAGGATTCTGAATTTTCAGGCTTTTGGTTTCAGGATTTTGATTTTCAGGCTTATGATGTTTCAGGCTTCTGAATGGGAACCATATATATATATGTATGTATATATATATATATATATATATATATATATATATATATATATATATATATATATATATAGGGGGGATACATACCTTACATCAGAAAAGTTCTTTCCTCAAACTATAGAAAAGCCAGCATGGGTTTTTGAAAATCAGCTGATCGAACATTACCAGCTTTTCCTGAGTGAGGCCAGGAAACTGCGGGGATCTCAGTGTTGGTATATCTATTTTAGCAGGGGGTGTAAAGGGCCTTGCCCACCTACAAAAAAGATGTTTTCTTTCTTTTTTTGTTGTTGATCTTTTGAGGATCGAACATTTGCATTCAGTCATCAATGGTTTGGTGTTATGAGTTTTTGATGAAATTTCTTACACCCATTTATATGCGTGTGTGTGTGTGTGTGTGTGTGTGTGTGTGTGTGTGTGTGTGTGTGTGTGTGTGTGTGTGTGTGTGTGCGCGCATATACACATGTGTATATGCGGATACACACACAAATACAGATCTGTGGATGCTTTCTGGATGATTTTGAATTACAGTAGAACAATATGAGAAAGTTTACTCCCAGAAAGTGACACAGTTGTTTCTGGTTAAAGGAAGTTTACTTCTAAATGGTTCTGCTAGAAGAAGAACAAGCATCCTACAGCTCCAATAAATATATAAAATAAAGGACTGAACCAACTATTTACAACTAGCCTAAAGCACGGTGCAAATAAGGTGAATACCAAAAGCAGGAAGCAGATCACAAAGCAGTTACAAAAGCAATTATGTATGTAAAATAAGGTCCTCAGAAAAGCGTCAACAGCAGATAATACACAGTTTTAGATTTTCATGGTAGACTCAGTACTGTAGGTTAGATAACACTGGTACAAAATAGCAAAAAGTTAAAAAGATAATTAATATACAATGTAATATTAGTTGTTCATAGATGACAGCCAGTTTGGTTAATTGTACAGTACAACTGACTCGTAAACAGATTAGATTTTCATATGTGGCTGTAGAGAAAACAGAGCCAGTTTAAAGTTAAAAATGCCACACAATGAGTCTAGTCTGCATTGTGGTTTTAGTTTGATCACTGGCACAGTGAAGGAAGCTGGTAACACAAAAATGTAGAAAACAAAATCCTCTTTAACCCAGAGCTGTCACATTAGCTAGAATATCATAAATGCCGCAGTAGAATACAAGGACCCATTGTGGTTGTTTCAAGCTTTTGTAGTCTTGTAATTAAAACCTGAAGTAGTAAGATACTAAAATATTCAGCGATTCCTTTGATGTTGAATAGATGTTGTGCAACTCTTTGTTAACAGATCCAGTTGCAATAAAAAAGAGTAGACTACATGGAAATAATCCTAACATATCATAATGCATTCATTTTAATTCAATAATTTGTTAAGTTGGTATATCATATCTACTTTTCAGCTGCAACATAAATCATAAGGGGAGAGATAAATGCATACATGGACATTTTTAAGAGCCGTTAAATCAACCAGCATGTTCTTGGAGGTAGAAGCTAAATTTATCTGAGAAAACCCATTCAGTTGCAAAGAGAGCAAACGGAACTGCACACAAAGAGAGTGTCCAAGGTCAGAACAGAACCCATAATCCTGACATTGTGAGGCAGGCACATCAACCCTGTAGCCACAGTGCTATCCTCATTGAAAAGGACAATTTGCCATGATCAGAAACTATAGAAAAATACTTGTTTTTATTTTATCTTAATTTTGTATGATATAGTGGTGCTCAACGCTGTCATTACTAATTTTTATGTTCTTTTAACCCAGAATACCCCGATAATGATCAGACATATTAAAATTATATTGTTTGTTAGTTGGTCTTCCCTTTTTCCCCAAAATGTGGTCTCTGTCTTTAGAAGGTGAGATTACCTTGCACCTTGACAAATCTTGTTTGCAATTACTCAGAATGGCAGAAATCAGGATCATTGCTCATTTTGAGAATTTCTGGACAATGTGTCTGAGCCTTTTTTTCTGTTTTGAGCTTTTTGCTATGTTTTAAACACACTGTAATAAGTATTTTATTTTGCTACTGCAAATAGTTTATATTAAATGATTATAAAAGGGGTTCCTCATGTTACATTGTTTCTGCCACTGCTTATCAAGCTTCTTCACTCGGAAACTGAGAGCTGAGAAACTCACAAAGCTCAGTAGGTTTATGGCCATGGCTGGGGAGGGGGTGCTGTAATGACAATGCATTTTTATGGTTCACAGTAAAACAGATGCAAATTTTTTTAAAAAGTAGCCATAAAGTTAATTCCAAATAATACGTGTCCAGTTCATGATGAACTTCCGTAGACTTGTGCCATTCCAATAAAACCCACTTAGTGACAAAAAAACTGTCATGTTCCTTACCTCACCTAGCACTAAAACAAATTACTTAAATTTTAGCATTTAATAATTCTGACATGTGCAGTATAAAAAAGTATCACTATATTACCCAAAACCCTAATAGCACAGCATCATAAGTTCTATGTATTGCATACAATCCTGGCTTGAAAGTAAACCGAATAGCTGCAACCAACTAAAATCATTTATTTATTTATTCTTGGCACATATATAAATGAATCAGTTTGGAGAGGAACAGGTGTTCCATCCAGAATTAGTTTTCTGTCTGATACCCGTAGTGCGCCAGGATAGGCTGCTGCCCCTGGGACTCTGAGAAAGTGGGAATCAGCACAGCTTATGACTACATAAAAAAGAAAGAAAGGAATTTACTGAAATATGTACACCCTTTCAGTATAGCAGTGTGAAATAACTAAGCTCATCCAGGACTGTGCTTCTAACCAAAGAGTTAACATTAACAGACAGACCAGATTCATGCACAAGCATCATAAACATTGTCTGAATAGTAAGCAGATATTTAAAGAATTAAACCTAAATGTATCATAAAATCATTTGTATACAGATAAAAATAATGTAAATGAAAAATATGGCAAACAATTAAGTCCGAACTTGTGGGTACAAGAAAAGTGATAGTGACTACAACTAGAAATACAAACTAGCAGCACAAGTGGAACTGGAAATGATTTACTGATGTAAAACAAATAAGATAGCATGGGTAGTTAAAACTGTGTTTGCTCTCATTTCACATATTTATTTATTTTATTTTATTTTACATTTGTTAACCAGGAAATTCCAACTGGACCAGGTCCATTTTCAGCGGAGGCCCGGGGAGAAAAGCTCCAACATCAAGTTATACAAATACAGTACATCCAGCATAATACACAAAACAGGTTACATCATGTATGCTGAGCATAGTAATATAACAAGAATTAATAAAAACACTCCAGGTAAAAGATATAGAACATGGGTAAAAAGACAATGTCAGTCATACTTTGGTAAGAAAAGAAAATATATCAAGTAAGATTCTACAGTTAAAAGTACCCTTTCAGATGACCAAGCCTACAGGGGATCAGAGCTCCAGCATGTGATCAGAGAGGAATTTGGGGAGTTAATAGTAGTATGGGTAGGGTTATGTGATACAAGGGCATAACCATGTACTAAGAAGGTGCGATTTGAGGGAGTTTTTGAATATGGATGTGGAGGGGCAGTGGACACAGGGGAAGAGAGTTCCAATTTCTGGCAACGGTGTGGGAGTAGAGCGCTTTCCCTGCATTATTGTTAGCCTTGGTGATGGAGAGGAGAGATTTTTCACTGGATCTTAGGTATCGGTTTGTAGAATAGATAGTAAGTAGGTTGGATAATGAGGGTTTTTTTTCAGGTTATTTGAGAATATTGTAGGCTGTGCCCAGCTGGTGATAGTTAAGTAGCTGTGGTAGCTCAAGCCATTTTAGTTCTTTTAGTGCAGCACAGTGATGGGTTCTATAGGTTGAGTTAGTAGCAAACTTGGCTATTTTATTGTAGCATGATTCTAGTTTGTCTAGGTCACATTGTCTGATTTAGGTAAAGATTGGTGCTGCGTATAATAGAGTTGAGAGGAGGTGGCTTTGTGCAAGAGTGACTCTTGCTTTTTGTGAGAGAAAGGACTTATGCCTGTATAGGGAGCCTAGTTTTTTGTGTACTAGTTTTATGGTATGTGAGATGTGAACATCAAAGTAGAAATTATTGTCTATTTCAATGCCCAGAAGTTTGGTGTGGTTAGAAGGGGAGATGGTGGTGCCGTCATTAGAGGTTATGGTAAAGGAGAGGTTTTTTTTATCTATTAGGGGTAAATAGTAGCAGTTTTGTCTTTTTGGGATTTAGAATTAGTTGGATCCCAGATATCCATTTTTCTACTGAGATAAAGGTATCTTGAGTGAGTGTACGTAGGGTGGTGGGAGATGAGGTGGAGCAGATCAGAGTTGAATCATCTGCATATTGTAGGAGTGTGGCATGTTGTGTAGAGCATTTGAGGTTATTTGTGAAAATAGAGAACAACAGTGGGCCCAGTATAGAGCCCTGTGGGACACCTATGGTGGCTGGAAGTTGTGTAGACAGAGTTCCTTTCCACTGGACTGATTGTTGCCTGTCAGACAAGTAGCTTCTGAACCAGGCTATAGTAGAGGAGGTGAAGGATAATGATGTTAGTGAGTCTAGTAGAATGGAGTGGGAGACCATATCAAATGCTTTTGAGAGGTCTAGGAAAATGGCTGATACATATTTGTTATCATTCCTGTAAAGGTTTATATAATTAGTGAAAGATAAAAGGGCTGTGGTAGTGCTGTGATGTGGACGGAAACCGTGTTGTGTGGTAGATAGTAGATTGTGTGTGTTAAGAAATGTCATCACTTGCAAGTAGATGCATTTCTCAAGAATTTTGGATAAGGGGCAAAGGATGGCGATAGGTCGGTAGTTGGAGAATTCATAAGAATTACCTCCTTTATGGAGAGGAATGATGCGAGATACTTTCCAGAGTTTGGGTATGTAGGATTCTAGTATGGAGCGGTTGATAAGGATGGAGACAGGATATGATAAGGAGTCACTAGCCATTTTTAGGTATGCAGCAGGTATGTTATCAGCTGCTAGTGTGGTTGGCTTTAGTTTTAGGAGGAGTTTTTGATAGTTGAGGTGGGCACTGGTGATAGGCTGAAAGAGGGGGTGGTGTGGAATAGGTTATGTTGTGACTGAGGTAGACTGTTTTTGGTTATTTGACTGGACAGGGCTAAGATGGATTTAGTAAAATGGTTATTAAATTGAGAAGCTATGTCTAGGGTATTGTTAGTAGAGATGGGTGCTGGGGTTGTGGTTTTGCCTGGCTTTAGTAGGGAGTTAATGGCATGCCAGAATTTTTGTGGACTATTTGAATATTTCCTTTGGGCGCTAAGTAAATAGTTTTGTTTGTTTATTTTAGATTCAGCCTTGGCCTTGTTTCTAAGCTGTAGATAGTATTGTCTGGAGCTAGGGGTTTTGTCAGTTTTCCAGATTTTCCAGGCTTTATCTCTAGCTTTTAGTAAGGCTCTGGTGTCTCTATTTAGCCAGGGTGCGTAGTTGGCTTTAACTCTGATCTTTCTGCTGGGAGCTAGACTATTAAGGATGTTAGAGAAGGTTGTATTGAAGTAGTCTACTGCCTGGTCTAACCCGAGTGTCCGTAGTGGTTCCCAGTTGCAGTGGCTTAGGACAGTATTTAGGTATCGTGGGGTAAGGTTACAGTCATCACGTACAAATTTGTAGACTACTGGTTTGGGGTGATTGGAGTGTTTCTGGAGTAGGAAGGTGGGGAGATGATCACTTAAGTCATCTGGGAGGCAGCCTACTGTATAGTTTTGTTTGGGATAGTTGGTTAGTGTCCAGTCCAGTATGGATTCTCTCTTTGTTTTCTCATCTATTCTAGTTGGTTCTTTAATTAGTTGAGAGAACCCATATAGACTGATATGTGTAGAAGGGCTGCTGGAGTTACAGGTTGCCCAGTAAGTGTTAAGGTCTCCTAGTAGGATTGTTTCCAGAGGTAGATTGTCCTTTGTCCAGTGTAGGATGTCTTCTATTATGAGCGAGTTGTTGCCTAGAGGTATATAGCAGCATATTATATTAATCTTCTTGGTGTTTCTTATGGATAGGACAGAAAACAGGACTTCAGCAGTTTGAAAAGTGGGTGGTGTGGTGTGGTGTGCAGGAGCTGGAGGTTAAGGGTGTTTTTAAAGAGAATGGCTACTCCTCCTCCTTTCCTGTTTGTTCTATCAGATCTAAGTGTATTATACCCCGGGGGGAATAAAGACTTCATCTTGGATACTGAGTGTAAGCCAGGTTTCTGTAATGGCGAGTATGTCAGGGTTGTAGTGGGCTATGAATGCATGTAGGTCTGTTAGCTTATTGGTAATACTTCTTATGTTGAGATTTAGGATTAGCAGTTCAGATGTTTGTCTAGCTGAGAGGGGACCTGGATTTGGGTGAATGTCACCAGAGGTTAGCAGAACTTGTAGGAGTGTCAGTATGTGTTTTTTAATATTAATTGTTTGCGAGCTTGGTCTATGAGAGTTTTTCTTAGTGTGATGAGATGGTGTAATTTTTGTTAGTGAGTAATATGTAGTTGTAAGATTTATGATTGTAGGGCAGATGTAGAAGTCTGAGTGGGTTTGAGAGGGTGGGCTAGTGTGGGTAGTGTGATAGCAGTTGTGCAACGGTAGATCTGTTTGTAAGGAAGTTAGGAAGGTTAGCAATAGTAGAGCTAGTGATAGGGATGTGAGTGTGGGTAACATGATACTACTTTGAGTGAGAAGTACAACTAGGATTCCTGGTTGGTTGTGTGTGAGGGTAGAGTTGTGTTGCCTGGGAATGTGTTTTGGGAGTGGGATCAGTGTGGGATGTAATTGGATTGGGGCTGGGGGGAGGTAGGATGAGTGGGTTGGGCTAGTTGTTAGGGAATTAGGGGTTGGACTACTGGTCAGGTGATTAGGGGTTAGAATAAAAGTAGAAGTAGTGGGGGTGGGTGGGAATAGGGGGCAGGGAGGGGAGCGGACCAAGCCCGAGCGCAGCGAGGGCGGGCGAAGCGGGCTAACACTGACTCTAAGTGTTTCTTTAGGCTTTGGTAAGTATGTAATGTTAGCTTAAATTGTAATATGTTCAACTGAAATTTTAACTGTAATTTAATATGTTTGCACGAAGTTATAGACTATGTTATGGGCACAGAGTATAATTTTCTGACATTCTTAAAAGGATATAGAATTAAAGCTGGGGTTAGTTACAGATGAAACAGGAGAGGAAATGAAATGCTCTTTTATTTTTACATATGCCTGATGTAATGCTGGAAAACTCAATGTATTTTAGATTAAACAGTGCTGCTGTGACTAACTGATCTCCACAGATATTTAAAATGCCCAAGGAGGACTAAATCTTCCCTCGTTACTGGGTAATGAAGGTATTGAGCTTCCCTCGTTACTGGGTGATGAGGGTATTGAGCTTCCCTCCACCAGCTGTGAACCCTGGCCTGTCCTGCCAATTGCTTCAGCCAGATTACATCAGCCATGTACTTCAAGTATCTTACTGTTTCTGCTGTAGCCTTGATGTCTAAAAATAGCCAGACATGAGCTTTAGCATTAACTATAACAGAACTGCACTCTCCTCTAATTACTTTTGGAAACCCTGAAACTATGTGATGGAGGGAGGGGGTAACCTCCAAGGGTTATTAGCTGTGTTGCATTCAAGTAGAGTGACACTGATAATTACAGCCAGTAGTGATCCAGTATTGGAAAAGAGAGAGTTCTAGTGGTGAACAGGCAGCGACCCACTACCCTAATCTATATGGGAACATGTATGCCATGCATTGCTGAAAAATGTTAAAAGCTACACTGTGCATCTGCATCAACCACGTCTACCCTCCCTAACCTAATATGAATTGAATCTCATAAATTCTGTAACCGACAAAGTTAACTTTTGAGGTGAATGTGTGTCAACATCTGTTTGATGATAGCTAGTTAACATCATTCTCCGTAATTCATCAACCCTCACTATGCTCAGCAATTCTGCTACTTTATAAAACTTAACCACTGAAACTGAGGCTATAAATTATAGGGCATAACTGTATATGGCTATTATTACATTAACCCAACTCTCTACTTTCCAGTTTCACTTTAAACATCATTATTTCTTTTGTGCAGCAAAATAATTTTAATCTGACAGTGTTCTGTGTAAGCCTTTCCTCGTGTCTGTTATTGCTCTCCTCTCGAACTTGCTACTGTATTTTCTCATTTCTTTTCCCACAAAAATGAATAATTTCTTCTCATCAATGAGTCCCCCATAAGTAGTGTATCTGGTGTTTCAGTCCTAACAACCTTTGTTACATATGAATCGTTTTACTATTCACAACTCAGCAAACATTCAAACTCATTATTATTTAATATATCTCACGAAAACCCTTCTCTTCTTTTCACACATTTACTTGTTTGTCTGTTTTCTTGTTTGTTTTTGTTGCCTGAGAAAGACTGCACAGTGCCCATTGTCAGTGCAGACCAGATAGAAAAGCATCACTAAATTGCATGGTCATACTTAGTAATTTTGTACAGCACAGCTTAAAATAGCTTCAGTGTCAATATTTTATTCAAGTATATATTCAATAACAACAATTATTCAGTTCCATAATATGAAGTAACAAAAGACTTCCAAGGGTGAAAACTGGCATGTTGAGAAATTATAGAAATTATAACTGATATTAAAGATGTGAGGTAAGGAAAGAGAGACAGAGAATGAACAGACAGAGCAGAGGAAAGAAAGTGTGTAATGTTTTCCTTGAGGGGTAGAAAAGGAGTTATAGCTAGGAATTGAGTGTTAGAATTTATAGGGATGCATATAATGATCATATATCTAAAAGCAGAAAGAGAGTATAGGATGGACATAGCCGGCTTTAGACACCAGCGAACCCTGTGTTTGCTGGGGGCCTCCCAACCACAGCAAATTATTTTTTGAATTTTGTAACATGTATATTAAGCCAACAAAAGAGAGTACAGAAATCTTGTGTATTTAATAAACCAGGGAGGTAATAATAATTCTTATTTATATCTCCTTTAAAAGTAAAATCTATCTCTAGTGATAGTAACTCTGTGTTTCTAAGTAACAGGTTTCACAATTGCATAAAATTGTTTTACCACTGACATAGTGCACTTGACTTAGTTAATCCTGCTTGTGGGCATTCTCTCCACTAAAACTAACATCATAGCTAGCTTTAGTCACCAGCAATACCTGTGGCTGTAGGGGGCCTCCCTTAATCATCCATAACTGGTTGGGGAAAAATGAGGAGAAAAAAGGATTATTCATTTTCTGATTACGCTTTTTATCTGTAACGGGGTTGTGATATGACCCTAATAGGATAAAGCCAGAATCAGTGAATGAACATAAGCAAGGTCAGTGCAAGAGATCAGCAGCCCAGAATGACCAGTTCTGGTGAGTACATTGGATTTTAAGAACTGATGCTTCTGATCTTCAGGGATGGTTTTCTCTTTTAGAAAGGTTTACACAATCAGACAGAATACTAGATACTATAGCTCTCAACTTCTTTGCTCAAGAATTCTGGACAAAGCCAAATATAACAGCAGAATAAAGGCTCAAAATCAGGAACATTTTAAAATATTACTCCAGTTCACTTAAAAAGTTAACAGAGTAACACATTTTACATCAACATGCATTTTTTGGACAATAAGTAGTATGGCAATCTGATGTCTGGATTTACTGACTGTCTGTAAACCTGAATGATTTACAAGCAAATCAAACTTTTTATGAGGTACAGAGCAAAACTGTGAGGCAAAAGCAGGGGCATTCTGTGAAATCAGGAACAGTGGCAGGTAAGATTTACTCCTCAATGAGGTAAATAAAAGTGGCCTGACCCTCCGATTGTTTGACGACTGCTAAACAGCACTCATAGATCTGGTGCGGCCATATCAGTGCCGCACAGTGCATTGCTGTTTGCTGAAATCTGTGCAAAGTGTGTGTGTGTGTGTGTGTGTGTGTGTGTGTGTGTGTGTGTGTGTGTGTGTGTGTGTGTGTGTGTGTGTGTTTATATGTATGTGTGCCTGTGTTGTGTGTTGCAGTATAAGAGTTACAAGCTGGCTATAATTTATTTGACTTTATAGCACAAATATCATCAGCATTGCCATTAAGGCTGTTTGTGTGTTTGGGTGGGTGGAATTGTTTGCAGTGTATTTAAAAGTAACAAGCTGGCCATATTTTTTCACTTACCACCACAGACATACACCTTACACATGATTGGTGGATATTTTTGGTGGTTTGGCAGAAAAAGGATGTGTACCAAATTAACTCTTTATTGCCATCCTGGTGCAGTACGTAGCATTGCCATTTAAGTGCTTTACTCTGGCTGAGTTATTGGCTATGTTTCTTTCTATGTGAAGTCTGCATATTCTCCCTGTCTCTGTGTGCATCTATCCACGTGCCCTGGTTAAGAACAGCACTTCAAGGTTAAATGGAATTTCTCTAGTTTCTCTGAAGGTGAATGTGCAGTGTGTGTGTGTGTGTGTGTGTGTTTGTAAAAATATCACTGATTTTTATCTGTACACACAAACACAGACATAGGTACGCACACACTAATGCCAGGCATGTACTTAAGGGTCTATATTACATTGTCAAAAGGGCAGTTCATCGAATGCTCTTTCATCGGCACATAAGCATTGAAGTACCAAAACTCTGAATTGCTACTTCAGCGAATGTTTTCCCAGGGAAAGAATTGCTTGGCCATCATTGGGAATTTGCCCTTTCCTCCACTATAGTGCAATCTCAGAGTTGGTATATTTAGTTAGGGGGGTGTGGAGGGTGAAGCCCTCCACTTTGTAGGGTCTGACAGTTTGTTTTGTTTGTTGTTGGCCAAGCAATATTTCCCCCGGGAAAAAAAAATTCACTGAAGTGTCTGTTCAAAGTTTTGGTACTTTGATGTTTATGTGTCGATGAAAGGGTGTTCGATGAACAGCCTTTTCACCAATGTAATATAGACCCTGTGCTTAACATTTCTAGGTAGCAATAAAAATGCACTTAACAAGTAAGTACATTTCAAAATCAAGGCATAAACTACATCACAGAACATTCAGACATTTAGACCTTCTAGGAGTCTGGTGGTCCCCACACCCCTGACCGTATAAATTGATTTTGACATGGACTTACTGGTGGCCTCTGGCCTCATCCACTCCCATTCTAAAACCAGCCCTGCTCATAGATGAGTAATGAAGGTTGTTGCAGGTTGTGTGGTGGTGGGGATGGTGTGGTCATTACTTCTTTAATTTTCATCACAATTAAACCATAGCGGTACACGCAGGAGGTCATTATAACTTGTATAGGGGCTGGGGACAGTGTGGTCATTATTTCTTTTACTTTTTTCGTAGATGTCAGAGTTCTACAAGGAAGGTTACTTTAGCATTTGTAGGGGAAATATACTGTTTAAGAACAACAATGTGGACTACATTACTGGAACCAGTATTTTTTCACTTTCCTCACAACCACACATTAGGTGGCTATGCAAGTGGCTACCTTTGGGAAGTAGGGATGAGAAGTGATTAGGCCTGCTATATATGGGTATAAGGTATGATCACATTCACTTGAAATAAATAGCTGTGTCCATCTGAACCTCAGATTTCATCCCAATTTTCAGAGGGATGCACTTGTAGTAAATGTATTTTTTTGGGGGGTACTATTACTAGATAGGATTTCTGTAGTCTCACAATAATTGTCTAGTAAGTTTGTTGTGAACTACTATTTTGCCAGTTTTGAACATTATGTCCTAAACACAACATATGCCTTTCTTGAAATCATGATTTTTTTTTGTTCAGGCCACCAGTGGATTAAAGGTTTGGGGAAATGGTCCAAAATGCATCTCAGTGCATCTATAACCCTTTGGCTTCTGGGAGCCCTGGCTTAATTGAGTTATTTCCTAAATTGTTATTACTGTACTGTCTTGGTCAGAAAAGGTGTGCTGAAAGGATGCAATGAAAACTAAAGATGAACAACTGCACGATTTCTTTTCTGAATCATAATTTCTGTTCAAGCCATCATTGGATGAAAAAGTTGTGAAAAAAGGAAAGAAACCTTTAAAGTGCACTCCATAGCATATAGGAAGTTATGGCATCTTGAACAAGCTGAAGAGTAAGGCAAAATGTGAGAAAAGGAAGCAGAAAGTAATGTGCATGGTATGGGAAGCCTGGGACTGGGGGAAACACAGAGGAAGACTGGATGTATGTATCTGTGTATGGGGGGGGGGGGGGGGGGCTGAACCAGCAGGCCAAGACTGAGCTGTACATAGAGCTGCTGCAATGTATCATTGTTGCAACTAAATGCCAGTAACTGTGAATGTCCCTCTATGAGAAAGGCCAGCATAGTGTGATGGGTTACCCTTAGTTCATTGAACGGCCACAACATCGAAGCTCACTTCTTTGACACAACATAACATCGAAAACCAGAGTGCTGACGTTTCCCACATGGTAAGTAACCATTTGGCCAGCAACTTGAACTTTGCCCTGTATGCCCGCGGTAGTGCGTTCTCAGAGTTGGAATATAAAGTAGGGGGGGTGAAGCCCCCCACATAGGGGGGTGTGGGGGGCATTGCCCCCTACATCTGTGTGTTTGTTTCAATGGTAGATTTCAACGTCTGGATGGCCAAACAGTTACTTGCCGTGTGGGAAACATCGGCTCTCTGGTTTTCAATGTTATGTCATGTCAAAGAAGTGAGTTTCGATGTTATGGCTATTTGATGAACTAAAGGTAACCTAGTGTGATACACAGGCTTCTCTTAATGTAAGAGTATTGTAGCTTCAGTTTAGTTTGTCCAGTAACTGCGAATGCCCCTCTGTGAGACAGGCCAGCATAGTGTGATACTCAGGCTTCTCTTAATGTAAGAGTATTGTAGCTACAGTTTAGTTTGTCCAGTAACTGCGAATGCCCCTCTGTGAGACAGGCCAGCATAGTGTGATACACAGGCTTCTCTTAATGTAAGAATATTGTAGCTACAGTTTAGTTTGTACAAACTGCTCCTGGTAGCATGAACTTACATGTTCCTTAAAAGGGGTGGCAGTGATAAGGTGATACTTGACATTTACTGTTGACAACTGGAATTGTAGCTATGGAACCAGGAAAACTGAGGGAGGCAAGCTCAATGAGAAGGTTTGGAGGGCCACTGCATTAAATGCTTTGGATAAGAAAGAAAAGATAGTAGACTACTCTGATTTCACTACTATTTGAGTTAATAATGTGAAGGAATTTAAAAAGAGTAGTTGTAATTCTGTGGCTGGGTCTGTGACTGCATTGAAGTTTTGGACAGGAAACTATTAATTAAAAAATGTGTGAGCTGTGCATGAATGTATTTCTCTATTAGTTTGAAAAAGTTGTTAAGTCTATAGTTAATAAAACTCAGTCACTGTACTACATTTGTCAAGTCGGATTATAAAGGATTTTTATTCCAAATGGAAGGGATATAGTTTTCAGTTACTGGTCGTTTGATCATAATGGAGGCTAAGAAGGTTAGTACATTTGCAGCGATTTTTAGAAAATCAATGGGAAGGTTGCTGGCAGCCATTGTTGTTGCTGTTAGTTTGCTTAGTAACTTTCATATAGAAGTGATAGGAATAGGGTGGGGGCAAATGTCTGTAAGTGGTTTTTAAATATGGTGTGGAATGGCAGCAACAGTAGGACTGCCTGGATGAAGGGGGAGCTAAACTGACTGCAGTGGACTCTTTATTATTAGTGGTGGCAGGGAAAGGTGCAGTAATATGCCCTGGGTGCAGTAGCTTTCTTAGGGATGCCCAGAAAAGTTTGGGTTTAATTTAGTACTTCTTTTGGTGGCTGATGTAATAAGTCCTCTTGTCACGAGTTTCTAAGATGTCTAAACTTTTCAAAGGCATGCTCAGTTTTATTTTTGTACCATTCCATTTAGATTTTGTCCCTTTGCAACACAAGCTATTTGGCATCCTTTGACAGCCACTGAACTGCATTACAGTTTACCATTTTTGTTCTTACATAACTTAGAACTTTCAGAAAGGTATCACTGAAATGAGAAAATGCTTTGACCATGGTCATAGTTCTTAATACAGTCTAATTATTGTGGGACAGAGTTGAGATGAGCTACATTTTGTCCAATTTGTTTAGGTTATAGATTATTTGTTTGGGTGGCTTGTAATACTCCCTTAGGAAATAGGTTGAGAAGTGGTTGCTAACAGTGTCTTTCAAATACATGTGAGAATGTAACTTTGTTATGGTAGTTAGAATTTACTGTAGAATGTTTCCCTGTCAATATTTTGTTAAGCTTAGTGGCGGTACTTATAAGCTGGGTGAATCTGTATAAACCTATTGAATATTTGGGATAATCCTTAAGGGATTGTCTGTCTTAACATTGATTGATAATCCCTTATTCTTATTAAGGGAGTGTCAGCTAATGTTAAGTTCTCCTAAAATGACTGTCACAGGATGGATTTTATCTGACATGTAGTGGAGGATACCTTCAGTGGTGGTAATATTATTTGGTGACATATATAGTGATATACATATGCTTTTTTCCTGTGGTTAATTTTGAGGTAGGCTATGGGTTCAATGTTTCAGTGTAATTTTACAACATTTAGGTGGAGTGGGGTAAGTTCTAAGGTGTTTTAGTAAATGATGGCCACTCCTCCTGTCCTTTTATGTTTCCTATCCATTCTGAGTATGTTGAAGCCTGGGGGGAGGATTTCACTGTCAGTCATGTGTTGTTTTAACTGAGTGTAGTTTATAAGCAGTATGTCTGGTGAATACAAAACTTGACATTTATGGATGTCCTAAATTTTGTTACAGGTAATTCTGAGATTTATGTGAAACAGGAGTCAGAATCACATGAAGATGGGGGAAGTCAGTTGGCAATGTTAGATGGTAGGAAGTTAGCTAGAATGGAAGCTTGATGTGCAGGACCAGGGTTTGGGTGAATATTACCACAGAGTTTCAGAGGAGAAGTGGTGTGTGATAAACTATAGAGCCACTTACATTTGTATCTAAGTTTGACTGTTGTATTATGAGTTGTAACCTTAGATTTTATACAACTATAAAAGAAGAGTTCATAGCGATAGAGACTGGGAGGTGTACTGAAAATGATGGGAAGTGAGTTATGGAGTAATCTGTGAAGGTCTGTGATGGAAGGGAGATTTGGTGTGAGCTCAGTATGATAGCAGGTGAGGTAAGTGAGTGAAGCGAGTGTGGAAAGCAGCATATGCTGTAATAACATTGTGATTTGAGGGGAAGGTTGGATGATGTAAGGAATATAATTTGACAAAGCAGTTGGAAGAAAAGTGTGCAGTCTTACAAGTATTATCCAGGAGCGTGGTATGAATTATTAGTTGAATGTAAGGTTTTTCAAGAGTAAATGGATTAGTTAAAATGACAAGAATGAATGGCGGCAGGGGTCTGATTGCAGTGAATGTTAGGGTATGTATGAAGCAGGGAGGAAGAAGAGTGTTATTTTCATTGTCTGTGTAAGTTAAGAGTAGATTAGAGAGGGTGGAGGGGGTGAAGGAGGTGGGGTTTGGTGGTAGGTGTAGGTGTAAAATGGGGAAGAGGTTGACTGACTGAATTCTGTGAGTCTGGCAAAGGATTTGCCAGGATGAAATGGGCTAATGATGTAAGTGTCACTGATCGATTGGTTTATTATAGAGGAAGAGGCTAATAGGGAATACATTTAGATTAAGAGGAGTGGGCAGGAATTGGGGTTAGGGTAGAAAAGTGAAGTGAACCTGAGAGTAGTGAGAGCAAATAGAGTGGGGCCCACACAGACAGGGTGGTTTCTTTTGCTTCAGAGATGATCAGTGCTTACTTTCACAGAAACAGTTGAGTGTATTTTACAAACTATTAAAACAGGAGATATCTAAGATGGAAGGAATATGAGGAAATGTTTGTCTGAGACAGTAGGTGGACAGTGGAAGAAAAAGTAAGTATATGAGGAGTAATGGAAAGTAGATGAGAAAGAACCTGAGAGGGCTAAGTACTTGGCTTAAGAAGAGGAATTGCAAAATCTAAAAGGGTGTTAACTTTGCCTGGTTGGTAGAGAAAAGGTTGTTTGTTAAAGTGCCTAGCTAAGAATTCAGTGAGGTATTGACTTTGCTTAGGCACTAAAATGTAATGGATCGTCTATCAGTGTATGCTCCATTACAAATGATACTTTTAAAATTCTAGAGTGTTTGACATATGCAACACTAACCTTGAAGTTGGCCATTCCTATTCAACCACTTCCTTCTAGTTGTTGGGTAGACGGTGTAGAGAAATTTTCCTCACCCTTCTTTTAGCTCAGTAGGTTGCATGTGGGAGATGTCTGTCAGAGGGCCCTGTGTAAAAGAATGTACCAGCAGCTAATCTGGCTGTTGATATTCTGCAGTTTCCTTCTACTTGGTGGGTGAATGGTGCAGAGAAATTTGCATCTGTTCCTAATCTTATCATCTATTTCAAGTATAGTCCCTCCTTTGCAGATACACCTTTCTCTCAATAATCTACACTACCTATAATAAAAACATCCTTTACCATCTCATATATTTCCCTAAAATGGGTAACTTAGATTGTGTGAAATTTTCTGGCATGACATGTAAGAGAAGAGTACTGGTAGGGTGGGGAGGGGAGTAGTTTTGGTTTGAATAGAAAAGTTGAGTTAAAGGAAAAGAGTTCATGTGAGATGGATGAGTAGGATGGGGAGTGAGGTTGATGGTACGATGCAGTGGAGTGTACATGAGAGGGAATGTATGGCTTGGGGAAATATATGAGATAGGTAAAGGAAAAGGTATGAGATAGGACAAACAGGTGAGAGAGATAAGTAGGGCAAATGGTGTTATAGGGAGTGATGATATGTAGAGCATTATAGGAGGAGTTGGTTTGTGTAGGGATAAGTTTACAAGTGGGTGGGGTGTGCTATAGAGTGATTGTGATTGGTGTGGTGTATTGTAGGAAGGAGTCAGGGGATGTATAAATGTACAGGTAGTGGGGGCTGGTAAGATTTGGGGGCAGGGTAGGGGAGCGGAGTGAGCCCGAAAGGCGAACGGAGTGGGTAGAGCCAGGAAGGAGTGAAAGTCCACAGAAATAAAACAATCATAAGTGGGACTCTGAAGCTGGGAAGGAGTTACAGGCAGAGAGTAAGTAGTGTCAGTGGTTAAGAGGGAAGCCCGAGAATTACTTGGGTATTCCACAGTACTCTAATAAAGGGCAAAGAGAAAATATAATTAAATGTAACAGTGGAGACAAGGCAAACATCAAAAGTTTACATCTCTCTGCAGTTGGTGTATGCTGCCACCTAGTGGCAAAAGGAGATGGTGAACTGCAATTTATCATACTTAGTTGTTTTTCACTATATGTATAATTATGTTTAGTAGACGCAGTTAGGGGAATGAATTGTAAAATCTGGGAGGGATGGTTGGCCACTGACTGCAGTAGGCTGCTATTGTGCACACCGAGGGTAGATTACAGCTCTAACATAACCAAGGCTACAAGTAATAAGTAAGCTACATACACGCAGGCTTCTTTTAGGAGGGAACACCACAATTTTCAGAGCAGTGATGTTGCCTAGGGAGTAGGCAGTCCAAGGATGTCTTCTTATAGAAGGTGGTATTCCTGGATAAAATTGTAGAGAGGAAGCACCCCAGGTAGCAAGCTGTGAAGAGAGAGAAAATGTGTTCAGCATTAAAGGGCAAAGAACAGGGGAGGATAAAGTAGAAGGACAGGGAAAATATAGGGAAGTTTAGAGCATTAGAGGTTTGTACTAGAAAGAACTGCAGTTAGAGGAGGTAAAGAGAATGAGTGTAGGCAGAGAGTGATAAATAGGGAACGAGAGATAGTAGATTTAGTAGAAGACCAACAAATATGCGTATAGGAAGATATATGCACAAAGCATTTTCCCTTGTAGGTCCAATGAGTTGTACAGTTCATACAACAAAAAAAAAGCTGAGAGGACAGAGCTAAATGCTGCAATAAGTACAGCAAGAGAATAACATGCAGTTATGCAATAAAGATACAACAATAATACAGGCAGGAAGGCTGGATGAATAACTAGTGGATTACCAAGTGTCATTTAAAGCAGTAATTAGGCAGTATTATGCAGTATCTAGTTAAAATACATTTTCATGCAGTATCTAGTAGGAGCAGTCTAAGAAGATATATGCCGCACATAGTTACAAAACAAAACACTTCTATGCAGCATCAAGTTAAATATAGATACACACAAGCAATTGTTAAGCCATGTAGCCAAAAGCACATATATAACTCAGTTACTATACGACACATATACAGTCACTAGTGGTGAGACAAGCATAGCTGCATATCAGCTACAAATCAGCATGTTTGAATGCAATGACAACAATGTTAGAATAGCCCATTAAAAAATAGAGCTCCAACTGTTCCGCTGAAAATTAGTTTGCGCTAAACCTACTGGGAAGTGAGACAAGCAGCCCAAAAGCAGCACCGTTGCAAGGGTTGAGGACACGTTATTCGTATTTAAAAATGGCACCGAAGCTAGTACCACCGTGATGTAAACTTCGGGGAGGAAGTTAGCCTAAGGGGAAAGAATAAGGAGGTATGGAAGGATAGGATGGGAAAGAAGGAAGATGTGAGGGTGTGGGAGGATAGGACAGGAAAGGAGGAAGGTGGACGGGACGAGAGCAAGAAGGAGTGAAAGTCCACAGAAAAAACAATCAATAAGTGGGAAGGAGTTACGGGCAGAGAGTAAGTAATGTCAGCAGTTAAGAGGGAAGCCGGAGAATTATGTGGGTATTCCACAGTACTCTAATAAAGAGCAAAGAGAAAATATAATTAAATGTAACAGTGGAGACAAGGCAAAAATCTAAAGTTTACGTCTCTCTGCAGTTGGTGTATGCTGCCACTTAGTGGCGAAAGGAGATGGTAAACTGCAATTTATTATATTTAGTCGTTTTTCACTATATATATAATTATGGGGTCTATATTGCAACATTGAATGCTTAAAACAGCGAACGATGTTAGATCGACACATTTTCAGCGAAAGCTGAAAATGTCGAATCCAAAGAACAGCGATTTCTTTCCTAGGGAAAGAAATTGCTGCTCCAACCCCTGCAAAAAAAAAAAAAAACACATCACACACTTCCAAACACATACACACATACCCGATCCTAATTATACCCCCCCCCAAAAAACCAGTAAACAACTAAATACACATATGCACATAACCCAAACATACATTTAACAGAAAAAAAAACAGTAAACATTTTAAACCATATGCACTTACCTTAACCTGCACCCTAACCCTAAGGTCAGTAACTCTTGCACATTTACATAAACAGCTCCAAACACAAATACACTTACCTTAACCCTAATTCTACCCCCCCAAAACAAAAGTAAACAACTGAAAACACAAACACACGTAACTCAACCATACATTTAACACAAAATATAAAACAGTAAACACTTTCATACATATGCACTTACTTAACCTGCACCCTAACCCTAAGGTCAGTAACTGTTGCACAATCACGCTCGGGAGCTATACCGGACAAGGGACCGCACTACACTTCAGAACACGGCAAAACAACTAAGCGGTCAAGCGACTTCTTTCCCACGGAAAGAATTCGCTGAACAGCTGCTTCAATGTTTTGCCTGTTCGCTCTGCATTTGTCAACGAAAACGCATTCGATATAATGCGTTTTTGTTGTACTCATAGGAACCCTAATTATGTTTAGCAGAAGCAGTCAGGGGAATGAATTGTAAAATCTGGAAGGGAGGGATGGTTGGCCACAGATTGCAGTAGGCTGTTATTGTGCATGCCAAGGCTACAAGTAAAAAGTGAGCTACATACACGCAGGCTTCTTTTAGGAGGGGATACCACACTTTTCAGAGCAGTGATGTTGCCTAGGGAGAAGGCAGTCCAAGAACGTCTTCTTATAGAAGGTGGATTTCCTGGATAATAAAATTGTATTTTCCCCAACTTCCATTGCTGTATCTGCATTTTCTATAGTCCATGCTTTTGCCCTCAGTCTGCCTTTATTATGACTGTCCAAAACAATTTATTATGTTCATATTCCGATCTTGATTCACCAACTTACTTTTTGATTCTATTTTATTTTATGCATTTTAATGATTTTTACTCTCCCCAGTTTGTCAACTCATACCCTAACAGTAAAGCTATCTTGCTGTGATCCATGACTACTGGGGTAAAAAATAAACAACACGTTTATTCAAAAAATAACAAAATAAAAGGTTAAGCCCTTTCATCTTTGTAGAACTTTATCCAAGATTTCATCAAAACCTAAACAAGACAAAGTAATTCACTTCCTTAAATAACCTTGTAATTATGTAACCTACTAGGTCTTATATTTTTTATGTATAAGTTTTATTAATTTTTAGAAAATAGGCTTATTGTACATCAGTACCCTGATTAGAGAATGAACGTTCTCCAGCAGCTCATTAAAATACAAGTAATGCCCAGTGAAAAACAAGTCCGCTGCTTCACAGCAGCTTATCAAACCACTGTGAAGCTCAGACTGAAGAGAACGAAACAGCTGCCATTGTTTTACACTCACTAAGCAGTGCTTCTGCTGCTTAGTAAGTGTAAAATGTTGAAAAAAAAACAAAAACAAAAAAGGTACGTGTATATGTGTGTTTGCCCGAGAGAGAGAGTATATCCATGCATGTCAGTGAGAGAGAGCGAGTGAGCTGTTATTTTACAATTGCTAAGCAGTGCTTTTGCTGTTTAGTGAGTGTAAAATAAAAAATAAATAAATAAATTAATCAAATGTGAGAGACTGTATGCATGTATGAGAGTAAGAGAGAGAGAGAGAAAGAGCTCGATCGAGTGTGCATGTCTGTTTCTGTCTGCATGTGTGAGTGAATGTGTGGGTTTACCTTTGAAATGTTGAAAATCATGTTTGCGAACAGCCAGTTGGGTGAACTGAAATGCCGATTTCTGATTATTGAACGTCATGGAAGTTCAAAACTCAGCAAATCGAACAGCAGATTTGCTGAATTTTGAACCCCAATGTCAAACACACAATGTAATGCAGGGGGCAAACCCCCCCTGCACCCCCTCCACTTTAATATTCTAACTCCGAGGTCGCACTACAGTGGGGAAAGGGTCAATTTCCCGGTCCCCACGATAGTGCACCCAAAATGCCGAATCTGCAATTAACGAATGTCAATGTGCATTCGCTCATTGCACATTCAATGCATTTTTTTCAGCTGTCCGAAAACTTGAAAATATACTTCCGCACAACTGTCTTTTGACAATTTCAGTTTCAACCTTTCAAAGGTAAACTGAATGCGTGCATGACAGCAGAGAGACTTTGTGTTTGTGTGTGTGTGTGTGTGTGTGTGTGTGTGTGTGTGTGTGTGTGTGTGTGTGTGTGTGTGTGTGTGAGGGGGGAGCTATAGAGGCCCTCAGGCTGCAGTGTTGAGCCTCACAACACCCTTGGGTGGGCATTAATTACACATTAACACACACCCTGGAGGGCATTATTGCTTGCATGTATTTAACTGAAAGACAGCACAGGAAGGTACTATTTACTATTTTATCTGCAGTTTTTATTATATATACTTTTTTTATTTATGCAACATTAGTTTAGATTAGAAAACACATTTGGTTAAGACATCCATGATAATGTTATTCCCCAAAAAAGAAGTAATTCTGACTGAACTGTGATTGCCTGTGTACACTAAGATTTTGATTGTGAAATAGGAATACAGCAGGCCGTATTTGCCAGGTCTTGTGTGTCCGTCTTAAGAAAGCAAAGCTGGCATGCTTGAATCCCCTTTATAAATTGAAAATAAAACTGGCTTCAATATGAGTGGCACCAAAGCACATATTCTCGTTCACAGACTACATTCATCACACAATTTCTATTTCTTTTAACATCCACTGCCATTAATAGGCAAATGTATCGGGAGGATACTCCATGCAACAGCTCCAACATCATACAAATCATCAAAACCCTTGGACCTCTCAAACAAAATGTTTTAGTGTTCCCCTTACATATGCTCTACTGTTATGAATATTCATTATTTTTTTTTTTTCTTGCAGTCTTGAAGGCCATCAAAGATTGCTAATAATAAACAGTGGCCATCTATGCCTGGATCACTGACTTGCACATCCACTGATTAATATCAAGAGTGGCACACAGGTTAGGGAATTTCCTGGAGGCAATGAAGTGATGACTACGTGTGAGTCTTTCTCCTATACTGGGTGTATACACCCCAAAAACTATGTAGCCTCTGATGCCATCTTTGGTGGTGATACCTGTGCAGATTGGGTGGGGCTGACATAGACAAAATGTCTGGCACTAAACTCAGGGAGATACTGGAAGCCCATCTTGCTCCTCCACCATCATCTCAGCTGTGGATGATGTCACTACACCCTCCTCTCTTAAAGTTGCTGAAAGTGCCACTGTGTCATCAGTCTGTGTCATGTGCAGGGTGCTATTGTTATCAGTCAGAACCTAACTTTTTATTTTGAACCCTCTCCCAGTAGATACACATAATGTACCTGTGAAAATGCTAGGTGATAATTATAACTCCCACCACCATGTAGGTTACATAAGTGGATCAGTGTGTGTGTGTGTGTGTGTGTGTGTGTGTGTACGTGCCAGCATAATTGTCCATGTTAGTCAACAACTTTTCATTGCTGTCCCCAGCCCCCATTCAATGGACACAGCTGTGTGCACAACTATGCTGTCACCAGTCCAATACTATGACATAGTGCAGCAGCAATGAGCACGTTAGCAATGTTGGATAACTATTAGAACTGTAATGGCAGTATAATATTTGCCCATTGTAATGGAGGCCTCATATCCCCTGTAACATGTTTTGCATTCAATGTGTATGTGGTACCCTGTTGTGAGTCCTACAAAGCAGAACAGCAACCTGGCTTGACCTTGTTCTCTGTTCCCTGTTAGCTTGAAGCCCCCCCAAAAGACTGCAGCCTGTTCTGCTCTATTCTGAAGCCCCCCCATTCCCCAGCAGGATCGTAATCTCTCCTATCGTGTTTCCTCTTCTCAATCAGGTTGACCCCTACCTTCCCAGCAGGGATACAACCTGTCATGCTCTATTCCCTGTTCCTTGTCAGGTTGAACACCCCCATCAGGACTGCAAGCCTCTACCATGCCCTTTGCTGTGTTGTCCCAACTCACTTATCTGCTCAGTGACTATACCTTTTGCCATCATACAACCTTATTTTGTCTCTGCAGTCCCGAGATCCATTTCTAGTAGGTCTGTCTACTGTTGCTTTGCCTGTATGGCACTCTATTATCCATCAGTATTAGTCTCAGTTGGAGTGCCTTCTGTGCAGAGTCTGTATGTCCTCCCTGTGTTCCTGTGGATTTCCTCTGGGTGCTCCGGTTTCCTCACACGTTTCAAAGACATGCATCTGGAGCATTTCTCCCTGGGCCTCCACTTAAAATTGGCTTCATTCCAAGTCGGAATTTCCCAGTAAACAAATGTTAAATAAATAAATAAATTTATATTCTGATTCCTAAGTTTCACAGCATAACACATTGTATTCCGTCTTTGATAATGCAGTTACTACTATAAGCCTGTTGCTGCAAGGTATAAATTTACCTACATTTGCCATTCTTCTTACTACTACTACTTTTTCTTTTGGCTGTTCCCATTAGGGGTTGCCACATCAAATCTTCTGTTTACATTTCTTCCTGTCCTCTGCATCTTGCTCTGTCACACCAACCACCTGCATGTCCTCTCTCACCACGTCCATAAACCTTATCTTAGGCCTTCCTCTTTTCCTCTTACCTGGCAGCTCCATCCTTAGCATCCTTTTCCCAATATACCCAGCATCCCTCCCTCAGCACATGTCCATACCAACACAATCTCGCCTTTCTGTCTTTGTCTCAAAACCATCCAACTTGAGCTGACACTCCAATATATTCAGATGTAATCCTGTCCATCCTCATCACACCTAATGCAAATCTTAACATCTTTAATTCTGCCACCTCCAGCTCTGAATCCTGCCTTTTCATCTCCAATTCATATCACATAGGTTCATAGGTAGGTACTAGGCTATTGGACCAAGGGTATACAAGCCCAGCCAAAAAGGTGCCCTGGCTTTTGCCACCCAAGAAAATTATTTTCCTGTGCCACTGTCGAGCAGAGCCACAGAAGTGATCCCTTGGGTGAATTTCCTATTTCCCATCCAGTCATCAAGATTTTTCTTGAAGAGTGCTAATGAGGAGCTTTGTTTGCTATAGATAGGTAGTTTATTCCAGAGTATGGGAAGTCTCTGGGACAGGAATCTATCCCTCCGGCATGTTCTATTTATTGTGGTGACAAGGTTTGGGTCCCTAGACGGTGTAGCTCGGATGAACTGGGATTTCTTCAAGTGGAGCATGTCCAACAGCTCTGGCTTTGACATAGCTTTGTATGTTAGGCAGAGATCACCTCTGAGTAGGCGATATGCAGCGGAGTAAAGCTGGAGTTTTTTGAGACGGTCTGCATAGGGCATCTGTTTGAGGCCGGTAATCATCTTTGTGAGGTATTTCTGCGGCCTTTCCAGTTGTTGTAGATGTCTTGTGAGGTACATACCAAAAGGGGCGTTGTACTCTATAATGGGTCTAATGAGTGCTGAGTAGAGGGAAACAATGACCTCTTTTTTTCTGGATAAGAAACCTTTTGTGATGAGGTGTGCCACATAGAAGGATTTCCTAACTACTGTGGTGATGTGATTCTCAAAGGAGAGACTACTGTCCACCTGTGTCCCAAAGTCTCATCACACTTTCGATGTTAAGTATACTACCACCTATGTTGTAGTTCATGGGTACCGGGTTTTTACCAAAGGGGATGACAATGCACTTTTTGGCATTGAGCTTAAGGCCATGGCTTTGACACCAGGCATCTGTCTCAGTGAGGCCCTTTTGTAGGATGTTCACATCGTTAGGAGTTTCGATTATGGCTCCTAGTTTGCAGTCATCTGTGAACTTCATTAGCCAAAGACCTTCTGTGTTAGCCTGTACTTCAGAGAAGTAGATGCAAAACAGTAGAGGACCCAGGACTGAACCCTGTGGTACTCCACTTGTCACTGGTCGGAAGTCGGATTGTGAGTCTGCTACTTTCACAGTGTGGGTTCTGTCAGTGAGCCAGTTGGCAACCCATCTTGTGACATAGGGATCTATACCTAGTTTAGTGAGTTTATCTATAATTCCAGAGTGGGGGATGGTATCGAAAGCCTTGATAAGACCTAGATAGGCTGTGTGAACCACCTTACCCTCATCTACGGCTTTGGTGACTGTTTCAAAGAAGTCTATCAGGTTTAGGAGACATGATCTGCCTTTTACAAACCCGAACTGGGTGGACTCCAGAGTTTGGAGATTACCAATGTCTTTGTTTATAAGTTCCATGATGATGCGTTCCATGGCCTTGCAGACCAGGCTCGTCAGGCTAATGGGGCAGTAGTTCCCGGGGTCCGTGGTGGCTCCCCCCTTGTGCAGTGGGATAACTGTCATTGTGTGCCATTCAGTGGGCACAAAGCCTGAGGTGAGGCTATGATTGAACATGGTACTTAGGTGGGCTGCTAGTTCATTCTGTAGTTCATGTAGAACGCAGCCTGGGATGTTGTCTGGTCCCATGTATGCTGTGTTCTTGGCTTTGGAGAGTGTGGTTTCTACCTGTGCAGCCGTGATTACAGAAACTTTGCATTCTTCCGGCATAGATATGGGCCCTTTAGGGGGTGAGACGGGGGGGTAAAGTTAGCACTGAACCTATCTGCCAGGATGTTGGCAATATCAATTTGGTCTGTATATTTAGTGCCATTGTGCTGTAACTCAGAGCAGATCTGAGTGTTGCCAATGAGATTCTTGAGATAGCTATAGAATGCTTTGTGATTGCCTTTAGAATCAGTGGCGATTTTGTTTTCGTAACTAGCTTTGGAGGATTTTATCAGGGATCACAGCTTCTTACTGAGGCTGACCAGGGAGCTCCTCCACTCATGGGATTTGACTCTCTTTTGCAACAGTTTCTTCCTTCTGTTGTACAGTTTGTTTATGGCAGAGGACCACCAGATTGGCTTCCTTTTTTTGGAGGATAGCATATTGGTTCTGTTTGGGATAGCATGACCCATGCACTCGCGTACGTGCTTATAAAGTGCAATTGTGTAGGATTAAGTAGTCGTAACTGTATTGTCCATCTGCACAGGTATCATGAAGTTCACCACTTCTGTCTTAAGAAGCATGAAGTTGACTTTGGAGAAATTTTTTACTGTGGTTTCCTTAATGGGGGGTAGGGGCAGGATGTGGATATCTAGGGTGATTAGTTTATGGTCGGATCGGACCAATGAGGCATTGACTTCAGGTGTGGAACACCAGTCACTCATGTTGGTAATGACTAGATCTAGGATATTGTTGCCCCTGGTGGGGGTGTGGATAAGTTGACCTAGGACATTGGAGCTTATGAATTCCAGAAAGCGTTGAGTGAAGGAGGTGGTACATGAGAAGTTTTCTCAGTTAATGGTGGGGTAGTTGAAATCACCCATTATTAGGGTGTTTAGTTGAACCCTAATATTTTCCAGTATATCAAGAAAAGAGGAGGGGAAATCCTGGGGCATGGTGGGGGATCTGTAGCAAGCTACAATTTGGATTGCAGTTTTGCCAAGAGTTAGTTACACTTGGATAACCTCGGATGCATTATGCTGAGCAACTAGCCTGGAGGTATAGATATCCTTAATGAATATGGACACACCTCCACCTTTGGTGTTCTGGTCCAGGTTACATGGCCGAAAAGTGTGGTATGAGTTATAGCCTGGTAGCGCAGGGGTGCTGTCTGGAGACTTGAACCAGGTCTCAGTCACTGCACAGATATTGATGTTCTCCATTTTAAGGAGTGCCTTAAGTGAGTGCATTTTGAGATTTAGACTTCTAGCATTGAGTAGCATCACCCTCAGTTTTTGCTTGCCTGTTCCTGTTATGGTGGTGAATTTGTCATTTGAACCTTGCCTAAAAAAGGCACTATAGGGGCGGCAAGAACCTTAGCCAGTATCCGGAATCCCAGGGGTGACAGGTGCAGACAATCTCTGGCAAAGCATTGTGGTCTGTCGACCATGTCATCCCAGGCAGACACACACTGGATCCCTTTAGAATGACACCAGAAGCTTAGCCAATTGTTGAAGTCAATTATTTTGTCCTTGTACTGTGGTATCATTCTAGGTGATGGCAGGATGCTACTCAGGGCTAGGGTCATACCTGCCTGGGCTACAAGATCCGGGATCTCTTCCATGTCTCTTTTCATGTAGTCCAGGGAGATACATCTCAGGTCATTCACACCAACATGGACAATGACAAGAGCCCTTTTGTACTTGCTGTGGAGTGACCTGAATGCATGGGTTATGTGGCGGATCCTGGCACCCGACAGGCAGCTGACAGTAACTTTCTCCTTGTTTAGCCTGGTGAGTGGGACATCAGTGTGCCTGACTATAGAGTCACCTATGACTAGTGTGTTGGGTACGTTGTTTTGCCTTATTGGCTGTGGTTGAGTGGCACACTGAGCCTGCGGGCTATGTGTCATTTGGGTTGTGTTGGGGGGTGGAGGTTGCTTGCATTTCTGCTTTGGAGGTCTCTGTTGCTTGAGAAGATTATTATTGAGAGCCACCGCAAATGTTTTTGTGTTTCTATGTGTGGATTTTGGTGGTGTAGATTTAGTGAGACTATGTGATGAGTGTGGTGTGGTGCAAGTGTCTACCTTCTCCTCTTGACTGTCAAGTTCAGTCTTGGTTGGAGAGAGCTTTACCTCTAGTTTGGCTAGATAAGTGCATCTCTCACAGGTTGTAGTGTTGGGTGGTAGGAGGAGAGGGTTGTCTGTGTACATGAGGCAATTTCTACATTGCCCCAAGATGCCATCAGATAGACAGGAGAGAACACAGGGAGCTGACCCTTGGATATGCCTGAATAAAAAAACTATTTTCCTCTAGATAAGTGAGGATAGTGAGTACAAGAGCTGTTTTTCTCTAAGCAAGTGAGGAAAGTAAGCACCAAAACTGTTTTCCTCTAGGTAATGAGGAAGGTTGAGTGCTGTAGCTTATTTAGTGCTTACAACAAGTTCTGAACAGGTGCTGATCACAAATAAACAAATTCAAGTGCTAAAACTAAGAATCTGTATTTGGACTGAACTAGTTACAGGAAAGGGGGGAAACAAGTGCAAATGCGGGCTTTTAAATCAGAAAGTTGAGAGAGATGGAAAAACTGCCCAAATGGCCAATAACTACAATTTCTGGGCCAGAACCACTCCTTTTGTGGTGGATAGGTTACCTAGTGCTTGCCACTCCCACTGATAATCTAGAAGGCTTCCCTGCAACACAGAAAGCTTGGGGGACTCAGAAGCTTACATACAGTCCTGGATACAGCAAATCTGAAGCTGGACTACACTAGTTACAGGAAAGATAGGAAACAGGCTTAGATTTTTTTATACAGAAAAGTAGCTAAAACAGCAGTAAAAGCAATTCAAATGCAGTGCAAGATAGCACACTTGAATATGTAGCAATGTTAGACCAAACAGATTAAAAAATGCAATTAAGTTAAAAATGACTAAACACAAGTGCAGATTGAGTCTATTCGGTAGAATGAGTAAAGAGATGGGACTGAGGGGAGTGTCCCAGATCCAATCTACAGTGGGGGTGGGCAACTGCAAAAGCCTCCAAATTTAAACAACGAGACAGGAATAGGGAGGGTAGGTAGATGAAAACCTACACCTTCAGCAGAGATCTGAAAAACAAATACAGTGAAGCAAAAATAACAGTGCACAACTCTGAAGTCAGCCAGCAATGATATAAAATTAGTCAAACAATAATTAACAGTACACAACTCTGAAGTCCCAGAAAAATATACTTTTCTCTGTATATCTCCAGATAGTTTGAAGAGCACTCTGTCAGGACACAGGAAGGCTCCAACAATGATATGATTGTCTCACTACCATCTTGTAGACCTTCCCTTTCACTCTTACTGGAACCAGTCTGTCACAAATCAATCCTGACACTCTTCTTCACCCACTCCACCCTGCCTGCACTCTCTTTTTCACCTCTGTTTCACACTCTGAACTGTTGATCCTAAGTATTTAAACTCACCCACCTTCGCCACCTCTACTCCCTGCATCCTCACCATTCCTCTGTCCTCCCTCTCATTCACACACACATTCTGTCTTAGTCCTGCTGACCTTCATTCCTCTACTCTCTAGAGCATATCTCCACCTCTCCAGGGTCTACTCAAACTGAACCTTACTCTCACTACAAATCACAATGTCATCTGCAAACATCATAGTCCACAGGGACTTCTGCGTGATCTGATCTGTCAACCTGTCCATCACCATTGCAAATAAGAAAGGGCTCAGAGATAATCCCTGATGTAATCCCATCTCCACCTTGAATGCATCCATCACTCCTACTTTCACACTGCCCTCGTACATATCCTGTACCACTCTTACATACTTCTCTGCCACTCCCGACTTCCTCATACAATACCACAACTCCTCTCTCGGCACCCTGTAATATGCTTTCTCTATGTCCACAAAAACGCAATGCAACTTTTTCTGACCTTCTCTATAGTTTTCCATCAACAGACTCAGAGCAAACATTGCATCTCTAGTGCTCTTTTCTGGCATGAAACTGTACTTCTGTTCACTAATCATAACCTCCCTTTTTAATTTAGCTTCCACTACTCTTTCCCATAACGTTATGCTATGGCTGATCAATTTTATCCCTCTGTAGTTGCTACAGTTCTGCACATCACCATTATTCTTAAAAATCAGTACTAATACACTTCTCCACTTCTCAGGCATCATCTCGCTTTCCAAGATTTCTTTAAACAATCTGGTTAAAAACCCACTGCCATCTCTCCTAAACACCTCCATGCATCCACAGGTATATCATCTGGACAAACAGCCTTTCCATTTTTCATCCTCTTCATAGCTGTCCTTACTTCCTCCTTGCTAATCCGTTGCACTTCCTGATTCACTATCTCCATATCATCCAACATTTCTCTCTCTCATTCTCTTCATTCATCAGCCCCTTAAAGTACTCTTTCCATCTGCTCAACAGACTCTCCCTGCTTGTGAGTATGTGTCCCTCATTATCCTTTATCACCCTAACCTGCTGCACATCTTTCCCAGCTCGGTCCTTCTGTCTAACCATTTGGTACAGGTCCTTTTCTCCCTCCTTCATGTCCAACCTTTCATACAACTCACCATACACCTTATCCTTAGCCTTCACCACCTCTCTCTTCACCATATGGCTCATCTCCTTGTACTCCTGTCTACTTACTTCATCTATCTGGCAATACCACTTCTTCTTCACCAACCTCTTCCTCTGTATACTCTCCTGTACTTCCTCACCCCACCAGCAGGTCTCCTTGTCCTTGTTCTTCTGCCCAGATGTCACACCAAGAACCACTCTTTTAGCTATCTCCCTTGCCACCTCTACTGTGGCTGCCCAACTATCTGGTAAATCTTCCCTGCCACCCAGTACCTGTCTTAACTTTTCTCTGAACTCCACCTTACAGTTATCCTTTTTCAACTTCCACCATTTGATCCTTGGCACTGCCCTCACTCTCCTCCTCTTCTTCATGATCACCAATATCATCCTACAGACCACCATCCTATGTTGCCTAACTACAGTTTCCCTTGTCACCACTTTGCAGTCTCCAATCTCTTTCAGACTGGCACTCCTGCACAGGATATAATCCACCTGGGTATGCTCCTCCATCTTTGTAAAATATGTATTCACCAGAGCCATGTCCATCCTTTTCAGAAAATCCACTACCATCTGACCTTTTGCATTCCTCTCCTTAACACCATACCTACCCCATCACCTTCTCATCCCCGCTGTTCCCTTCACCAACATGCCCATTGAAATCCACTCCAATCTTCACTCTCTCACCACTGGGTACACTCTCCACCACTTCATCCAACTCACTCCAAAATTTTTCTTTCTCATCCATCACACATCCAACTTGTGGAGCATATGCAGTAACATCATTCATCATCACACCATCAATTTCCAGCTTCACTCTATCCGACACTCTTTTCATCTCCAAAACACTCTTGACATACTGTTCCTTCAGGATAACATCTACCCCATTTCTCATCCCATCCATACCATGGTAGAACAATTTGAACCCACTTCTGACACTCCTAGCCTTACTCCTCTTCCATCTGGTCTCTTACATGCACAATATGCCAGCCTTCCTTCTCTCCATTATATCATCTCTCTCCCTTTACCAGTCATACTGCTAACATAAAAGTTTCTACCCTCACTTCCATACTCCTAACCTTCTTCCTCTCCTCCTGCCTCTGGGCTTGTCTTTCCCCCTCTTCTTCTCCTGCAGCCAACAGTAGCCCAATTTCCACCAGCACACTGTTGGCTAACAGTACTGGAGGCCATCACTGTTAACCCAGGCCTCGACCAATCCGGTATGGAAATCTGTATTGTTGTCCACATACTGATCTGGCAAAAATTTTGCACCAGATGCTCTTCCTGATGTAACCCTCCCCATTTATCCCCCAGTGGCTGGGTTAACCATTCTTCTTACTACATATAACTTTTTTATGTATCTGGGCTGAGACAGAAATTGATCTACTGTGTAAGGACTCTACTCTAGTCAACAAATTCAAATAAAAGAATAAGTCACATGGTTTATTACAATATGTGACCTCAGATTTTATCATGATAAAATGAGCTCATGATGTAATAATTATCTTAATGAGCTAATTTAGTGATGGTGTCTCTGAATCACAATGAGTTGTCAGCCATGGCTGGCAGTATGATCATCTTTTCATTCCAAGCCTGGGATGTCCTGTGCAGTTTGTGCTTATGCATGACCACTATGTGGCCCATATTGCAACATGGACATACTGGTGCTCTTTTGCATTGTACTATCATGCTGCCTGATGACGTACATCACATGGTGTTCCATGCACGTGGTAATGTGCACTGAGCTACTATACTCTTCCTCATACTAATTTGCAGAGCAGACATAGCTTCCTCAGGCACTGAATTCAGCAGATACCACAGCTGATGCAGTCAGAAAACCTTTTTTTACATCTGGTGCACAGGGAGCTCTTTCTGGAGAAAGCTGAGAGTCCCCTCTATAAAAAATAACACCTAATATTAGCTTTCTAAGATTTTGAGTGATGTTTTTGGTATCATTCACTCTGATGAGCAGTGCAGGCACAAATACAGTGACCTGGAGAGGCACCACCCAGATCTGCTGTGCCAGTGGGAGACAGATGTTAGGGACAGGAAATCATCTTACTATTTTAAGCATTCTGTACATGCCCTGGCACTGTACAGCATATCACCTGTAGCTGTAATTGTTTCTGTTGTCAGTGACCGTCTGTTTATGTATGTATTTATTTATTTGATATTTGTTAACCAGGAAAGTCTGACTGGGTCAGGAACCCATTTTCAGCAGGGTGCCAGGGAGAAAAGCTCCACAAATTAACATTGGCAAAAAGAAATAGTACAGAGATTATTTATTTACTTATTTATTATTTACCGGCATTTGTTTACCTGGAAAGTCCATTGGTCCAAAAGTACCCATTTTCAGTGAAGGCCCAGGATGAAAAGCTCCACATATTTGTTAGTTTAATAGTACCTAAAATTCAAAAACAGATAGTAGATACAGGCAGTATTTGCAAAACAGACAGTGTTGTACAAAAGCAGAATAGAAAGCAAATAAGCATACGATATGTACAGGTTAATGCAGTTTAGGGATGCCTACTAACCAAATTGTCATATTATTATACATTTAGAGATAATATGATAAAGCAGTTAAGTAAAATATTTACAAGGTACTCTAAGAGTATAAGCCAGCACAACAGTGCAGGGCAGAGTTAAACTGATTTATTACCAGACAGAAGGGAAAAGATAGATAGTAAGACAAAGATGATAAGGCAAGAATACATAAATTACATGTGTTATTAAGTAGTAGTGAAGGAGGATTTGAAGGGATGAGAAAATAAATTAAGGTGAATAAGTCTTGGGGTGTGGGAGTCAGGTTATAAATGGATGACAGCTGAGACATCTGCACTGCCATAAGGTGGAGAGGTGTTGCCGTAGAGATTTTTTGAAGGAGGTAATGTTGCTAGAGGTTCTGATAGCTATTGAAAGATAATTCCATAGCTTGGCAATAGAAGGAATAAAGCATGTTGCCAGCTGGGAATTTTGTTATGTCTACTTGTAGGAGAAGTTGATTTTCAGATCTAAGTGGCCTGTTTAGGTGGTAGTGGGTTAATATAGAAGAAAGGGCTGGACAGTCTGAGGGTTTGTGAATGATTTTGTGTGCTGTGATTAGTTGTATGTAAGTTAGATGATGTAGAGGTTCAAGCCAGTTAAGTGACAGAAGGGAGATGCAGTGGCGGGAAGAGTGCTTTGCATTGGTAACAAACTTGGTGACCTTGTTGTATCAGGACTCAAGCTTGGTTTTTAGGGTGGACTGGATATTGGTAAAGAGAGGAGTGCCATACAGGAGAGAAGGTAGGAGAAAGGTTGAGGCAAGAGTATGCTTAGTAGAGCAGTTAAGAAAGTGTTTTTGTCTGGAGAGTGTACCTAATTTTTTTTTTTTTTTTTTTTTTTATTATTGTGGATGTGCAGGTGAAATGTCAGGCTTTCACCAAGAAAAACTCCTAGTAATTTAGTGTGGGAGACAACCTCTTCTTAGGAGTAAGTATTAGCAATTTGGTTTTGTTAGGGTTTAGGGCTAAATGATTGTTGGTCATCCACATTTCAGTAACAGTAAAGGTATTTTGGGTGATTTGCTGAAATTCTATTGTTGATTTAGCAGAGCAAATAATGTTTGAATCATCTGCATATTGTACAATAGATCCATTGATAAGAGTGGAGTGAAAGTCATTTATAAAAATACTAAAACTAAGGGGTCCTAAGATGAAGCCCTGTAGAATACCTGTGGAAGACTCAAGAAATGGGGAGAAAGAGTTAAGCTGTCTATTAGATTGTTGTCTGCCTTTTAGATAGAAAACCAGTTTAGAGTTGTGGAGAGATACCAAGGGTGGACAGTTTACTGAGGAGTAGGGGGTGTGAGACTGTACCAAAAGCTTTTGAGAGGTCAAGAAAGCGTGAGGATACAAATTTACTAGCATTTCTAGTTTGATTGACTGTGTCCATAAAAGAAATAAGAGCACTAGTAGTAGGGCTATGACCTGGCCTAAACCTGTGTTGAGTTGGGGAGAGGAGTTGGTTTAGTAGTAGCTAGTTTAGAAGTTGATAATGGATACATTTTTCAAGGATTTTAGAGAGAGGGGAGAGAATAGTAATGGGATGGAAATTAGAAATGTCTGTTTTATTGTGATGCCCGTGCACTGGGCCAAGTAATCAAGGAGCCTCAAAATCCTCACCACTAGCACCAGTGAGGGGCATGCACATTGGGAGGTAACAAGTACACACACAGTAAAGTACAATTTCCCTTAAAAGCACATAGAGATCACAGTCAGTCTGGGGCTGGTTTCTCCCTTTCTCTACAGATCCCCAATAAGACTCCCCACGGACACAGCTATAGGGTAGAGATCTTAGCCTAGTGGTCAAGCCAAAACCTCCAGTACCCTCTATGTCCAACCAGTGCGTCGTGTCCCTGCCCAAGTAGCTGACACACACACACTTTGAAATATGAGTTATATACAAACACACAGACACTCCTGGGGAAGGCTGGCACAGATTCTCCAGCTATGCCCCCTTCTCTCCAGACTGTAAGGTAGAAATCACTGCCACCAACCACTATTTATCAGCTACTAATAAAGGCCCTTACCAAAGGGTGTCCAGTTTTACTGTGCAATATTATCCAATTAGTGTGACGAACAGCAAGGCTATTGGAGTAGCTTTTTACAGTATCACTAAATACATGCAAGTACTCTAGAGCTTAAATTATCTCTACGCAAAACAGCCACATTTGAAAGGTTTAAAAATATTTAATAATAAAGAATAAAAACACAATACAATACTCATCAATTCAATGCAGTGATAATACAGAGTTCAGAAATCACAGGAAAATGCTTTAAAACAATATTGTAGAATAGTCTGACATAAATATAGAAAAACAGCTAGACTAATCTAGCTATATTCTCTCTATCTCTAAGACAAATCACTGTTCTAAATACTACTTACATACAGAGCAAAGCAAGTGCTGATGAGTGGAATGTTTTCAGATCCAAGACAAGATACACAATGCTCAATCTTTCTCTCTGAGAAAGTCTTAAATTGATAATATACAGTACTGCTAACTCATCTCAGATTACATAATTTTTATCACGTCTCCTTTAGTTCCCAGGCTAACAGAAACTCAAAATGTTAACATTTCTTTGATCTTGCAGCTGCCAGGAAACCACAGCAATAAAATATACTTTACATGTAAAACCTTAGTAATTATCTCAAGTTAAGACATTAGAAAGAATTTCCAACCCAGACATCCTGTCTCCAAGCTTGTGATCAGTCATACAATGCTTTACTTATCAGCTTTCTTCCAGCAAGGTGTACTGTGGTTACATTTTTGAAGCTCAGCATGTAACAGTTTTCTTACATTTAGTTTTCTTACATCTGCAAAAACAAGCCTGTGAATCATATTAATATTTACAATGACATGGAATTATTTACAAAATTCTATCTAGCTAGGCTGGCAGCCTTCACATATCTCCCCCACCCCCCAGGAAAACTCAGGCTAGTTTTTCAAGTGACCCTTGAGAAACGTTGGTTGAGAGGGTTAGGTCTATCTGAGTATACCTTACCCCATTTCCTGTCTCGACAGCCCATCTGCATTGGCATTGCTAATCTCACTCCAGTGCTGCACTGACATATCATATGCTTACAACCCTAGGCTCCACCTTAGCAACTTGGCATTTTGCTGGCTGTCTCGATGTAATCATGTTAGGGGATTGTGATATGCACCTACAATGAATTTCCTTCCATACAGATTAGGCTGAAGTTTCTGGAGTGCCCACACTATGGCTAGGCATTCATTTTCTACAGCTGCATAGCATTCCTCCCTGGGTTGGAGCCTATGACTGAGATAAACCACTGGGTGCTCTTCTCCCTCTGAAGAAATCTGGCTAAGTACAGTCCCCACCCCATGGTTTGAAGCATCCAACTGCAGAACAAATTCTTTGCTGTAATCTGTTCTGGCTAACATGGGGGGGTTTCCCCCAAAGCTTCTTTACGTTTTTGGAATACCTGCTCACATGCTGTGGTCCACACTACCTTATTTGGCCTGTTTTTCCTTGTCAGGTCTGTGAGGGAGCAGCTATGGTACTATAACTGGGGACAAACTTTCTGTAGTACCCCACTGTCCCTAAGAATGCCCTCACCTGCTTTTTGGTAACAGGTGCAGGCCAAGCATGAATGGCTTCCACTTTGGAAGGTTCTGACCTGATCTTACCACTCATAGGTTCATAGGTAGGTACTAGGCTATTGGCCCTAGGGCCTATACAAGCCTAGCCAAAAAGGTACCCTGGCTTTCGTCACCCAAGAAAATTATTTTCTTGTGCCCCTGTCAAGCAGAACCACAGAAGTAATCCCCGGGGTGAATTTCCTATTACCCATCCAATCATCAAGATTTTTCTTGAAGAGTGCTGAGGAGGAGCTCTGTTTGACATAGAAAGGTAGTCTGTTCCAGAGTATGGGAAGTCACTGGGACAGGAATCTATCCTTCCAGCATGTCCTGTTTATTGTGGTGACAAGGTTTAGGTCCCTAGAGCATGTAGCTCGGAGGGATTGGGATTTCTTTAAGTGGAGTATGTCCAACAGCTCTGGGTTTGACATAGCTTTGTATGTTAGGCAGCGATCGCCTCTGAGTAGGCGATATGCGACGGAGTAAAGCTGGAGTTTTTTGCGACGGTCTAAGTAAGGCATCTGTTTGAGGCCAGTAATCCTCTTTGTGAGGTATTTCTGCGGCCTTTCCAGTTGTTGTACATGTCTTGTGAGGTACTTACCAAAAGGGGCATTGCACTCTATAATGGGTCTAATGAGTGATGAGTAGCTCTCCACTCTATGTCCCAGGTGGGAGACCTCTGCCATACCCACCTGACATTTAATGGGCTTAATGGTTAACCCTGCCCTCTGTAGTCTGCCCAGCACCTCCCTTACATGCTGAAGGTGCTCTTGCCAGGAATGGCTGTAGATGGCAATATCATTTAGGTAAGTAGGGAAAACCCTCCTGCACCTGCTAGGATATGATCTACCAGCCTCTGGAAAGTTTCTGGGGAATTTTTCATCCCAAAATGCATCTTTGTGAACTCATCCAAGCCAAAAGGAGTCACAAAGGCTGACCTCTCTCTCTAGCACTGGGAGTCAAGGGCACCTGCCAGTAACCCTTGGTAAGATCAATGGTGGTAAGATACTTTGCCCCACCCAGCTGCTCTAGGGCTTCATCTGTCCTAGGAATGGGGTAAGCATCTTACTCTGTGTGACTATTTACTTTCCTGTAGTCCACACAGAACCTGGTGCTGCCATACTTCTTTGCACCAGCACCACTGGGAAGGCCCAGGGACTGTTGGACTCTGGAATTACCCCTAGTTCCAAAATTTCTTATATCTCCTTCCTCAGAGTCTGTTTGACTCTCTCAGGCATCCTATAGGGGGCCTGCCTAATAGACTTTTGGGGTCCTGTATCTACCTGGTGCTGCACCAGGTAGGTGCACCCTGGTTTTCCAGTGAACATGTCTCCAAACTCCTGTAATACTGCTCAAATTTCTCTAACCTGAGTAGGAGATAACTGCTGGGACACATTGCTACCCCTTCTACTGAGGTGTCAGTCTGAGCCTCACTGAGATCAGTCACCAGATCTCCCTCAGACTCCTCCTGCAATCCACTGCAAATACTCAGCACACGGGCCTCCCTATCATGGTAAGGGTTCATCGTGTTAACATGGTACAATTTCTGCCCCTGCCTCCTGCCTAGCAGTTCTACCATGTAGTTAACATCACTGACCTTCCTTACTACCTTGTAGGGTCCCTCCCAGGCTGCCTGAGTGTGTGTCTTACAGGAATGAGAACCATTACCTGCTGACCTACACCATACTCTCTAACTCAAGCATTCCTGTCATACCAGACCTTTTTCTGTTGTTGGGCTTCTTCCAGGTTCTCCTGGGCCAAGCCCATGAGTTCCCTGAGCCTTGTCCTGAGGTTTAGGCCATATTCCACAACAGACTCCTTGTGAGATTCACACTCATCTTCCCACTCATCACAAATTAAATCTAGTTGTCCTCTCACCCTATGCCCATATAGCAACTCAAAGGGTGAAAAACCCGTGGATTCCTAGGGAACCGCTCTGTAAGCAAATAGATGGGGCAAATATTTGTTCCACTCCCTCTTAAACTGGTCTGTAAATGCCCGTAGCATGGACCTGAGTACAGAGTTTAACCTCTCAACAAGACCATTAGTCTGGGGATGGTAGGGGGTGGTCTTTAGGTGCTTCACCACACAGTACTTCCACAGACAAGTCAGCAGGTCTGACATGAAATTGGCACCTCTGTCAGTCAGTATTTCTTTTGGGAAACCTACCTTTCTGAAAATCTCTAACAAAGCATTTGCCACCTTTTCCGCCTCAATGGAGGACAAAGCCACTGCCTCAGGGTATCTTGTAGCATAATCTACCACTAGGATATACTTTTTCCCTGTGGAAACTGAGGTACTCATAGCTCCCACAATATCCATAGCTAGCCTCTGAAATGGCTCCTCAATCACAGGCAAAGGCATCAAAGGAGCTTTCACCTTGTCTCCTACCTTGCCTATCTTTTGGCACTGCTCACAGGTTCTGCAGTACCCTGTTACATCTCTGGAAATTCCAGGCCAATAGAAGTTCTGGATAATATGTCTCTCTGTACGTTTCATGCCCATATGACCTGCAAAGGGAATATCATGGGCTATGGCTAGAAGTTTTAGATGGTAGGCTCTATGCACTACCAACTGCTGTATCCTCTCACCTTCTAGCCCTCCCTTAGGGGTCCACTTTCTATACAGTAACCCTTTGTCCCAGTATACAGAATCCCCTTTCCCATGAAAAGCAGGTGTCTCACTAGCTACCTCTCTCAGGCCTTGTAATATAGGATCTGAGAGATGAGCCTGTCTCACCTCTCTCTCTTTGTAACCCTTCCCAGCCCCCCTTCCACAGGAAGTCTAGCATCCTCTGACAGTGGTGCCTCACTGTCAGCCTGGGTACTACTACTCACCTCTGCCCTTGCAGTCACTCTGTCCAATGGACCATCAGTATCAACAAGCAGCTGTGGCTCACCTTCAGTCTCATGGCTACAGGGTAGCTGCCTCCCTGAAGTAACCATCTCACCAATATGCAGTCTGACTGGGTCTCCTCCAGGCTACCAGACCCACATGCTTGTCTCTAAGCCTGACTGAGTGTAACTGCATGAGCCCATGGAACTGCATTATCAAAATCATTCTCTGTCAGGACATCTGCAGGGATCTCCTCAAACACACTTACTTGCTGACTTCCTTTTCCACCCTCCCAGTCAAGGTGAACCCTAGACAAAGGTATTTGGAATGGGGTCCCTCCTAAAGCTCTGATTGGAGTAGACTGCCTAAGCAAGTAGTGCTCCTCTGTAACCATTGCAGGCTTCACAATGGTTATGTCAGAGGCTGTGTTTCTCTTAGCAATGGCCTCTTTGCCATTCACTATGATAGGATATAACCTCTGGTGGTAGTTTGGTACCCCTGTTGTCTCAAGATGACCTACTGTTGACATTTTGTCATTCCCACTTACTGGCTCTCACACTTTATGCTCCCCACCTTGTCTCTGTGGACCTTTATATGTCACATGTCCCACTGGCTGCATTCAAAACATTTAACCCTAGGTCCTGGACGTGTACCTGGACTAGTGGCTTCCCCTGTTACTGGCAGATTCTGTTGGGGCTGTCTGAGCTGCCTACCATGGGTTCCCTTAGACCCATGAGCAGTACTGGTTGTCCCTTTTCTGTGCAGGGATGCCCCGTTTGCTAGGTATAGGTCTCACTTCTTCCCCAACTCTTCTGATGTAGCACATTGTCTATCAGCTAACCTGATCCTCATGTCCTCAAACAAAGTGCTAAAGGCTCGTTCCCTCACCAAAAGGTCTGCCAGACCTTCAAAACTGGTGACCTGACATACACACACCCACCTATAAAAATAAGTGCCCAGTTCAGCAACATATTCACACACACTTTCATCTGCCTTGCATCTGTGCTCACAAAATCTTTTCCTATAAGCTTCAGGTGTTAGCTTAAAAAATTCTAAAAAAAAATTCTTTACAGCAGTATAATCAAAAAATTCATGATCAGATAGTTTAGACAGCAGAGTTACAGCTTTACCATGGATTAAGGCGGTCAGGAGCCATACCCAGAGCCTTTGGTCAACATCATACTGTTTACATACCCCCTCAAATATATGAATGAAACTATCAAAATTATCCCCCTGTGTAAATTGTGGAAGAAATGTATTGACCTTTGTTGCTTCTGGTGTTCAATTACTCCCTTCCTCATTATCTCCATGACTCTGTCAAAGAGTCACCATCTCCTTTTCATGTTGCCTCTGTCTCTCCTTCTCCTCACTTTCTACTTCCAAATGCCTGGCCTCCAACTCAAGTCTCCTTAGCTCCAGATGGATTTTTAAGTCCTCTGTAGAAAGACTGAGCTGTCCATTCTATGAGTCTATGAGTATTGTATATATCCATGGCCCATCTGATCATGGTTGCTATTTTTTGTTGCAGCTGTGACCAAAGCTGCAATCATGCCTGCTTTAGTCAGGTTTCCATGCACCAGTCCTTTAGCCTGGCACATCTCAGCCAACTGCCTCCTTGTCAGCTTGCCATACTCCTCTGCTGGGATGCTTGCCTGCTATCCTTGACTAACTAAGCTAAAAAAAGAAATAAAACAATTGTGATCTGAACTCTGAATGTTCACTGCATGGCTGATTTAGAGTACAAAAACACCTTCAGTGATCCCTGTACACAAGCTACAGGAATTGACTATCCACACCACTACAAGCCAATTAATATGTGATGTGGCTAACTCACCACTATCAAACAATTAATATTTGATGTGGATATCCCACCACTGCCAAACAATTAATATGTGACACCCGTGCATTGGTCAAGTAATCAAGGAGCCTTAGTCCTCATCACTAGCACCAGTGAGGGGTGTGCACATTGTGAGGTAACAAGTGCACACACAGTAAAGTACAATTCCCCTTAAGAGCACAGAGATCACAGTCAGTCTGGGTCTGGTTTCTCCCTTTCTCTCTAGATCCCCAATAAGACTGATAAGACTGCCCACTGGCACAGCTCTCAGCCTAGTGGTCAAGCCAAAACCTCCAGCACCCTCTCTGTCCAGTCAGTGCTTCATGTCCCCTGCCCAAGCAGTTGACACACACACACTTTGAGATATGAGTTATATACAAACACACAGACACTCCTGCGGAAGGCTGGCATAGGTTCCCCAGCTATGTCCCCTTCTCTCCATACTATAAGGTAGAAATCACTGCCACCAATCACTATTTATCAACTACTAATAAAGGCCCTTACCAAAGGGTGTCCAATTTTACTGTGCAATATTATTATCAAATTAGTAAGTGTGACAAACAGCAAGGCCTCCGGTATCACCAAATACATGCAAGTACTCTAGAGCTTAAATTATCTCTACACAAAACAGCCACAGTTGAAAGGTTTAAAAATATTTAATAATAAAGAATAAAAACACAAGACAATATTCATCAATTCAACAAAGTGCTAATACAGAATTCAGAAATCACAGGAAAAATGCTTTAAAACAATATTGTAGAATAGTCTGACATAAATATACAAAACAGCTAGACTAATCTGGCTATATTCTATCTATCTCTAAGAGAAATTACTGTTTTAAATACTACTTACATACAGAGCAAAGCAAGTGCTGGTGAGGGGGATGTTTTCAGATCCAAGACAAAATACTCAATGCTCAATCTTTCTCTCTGAGAAAGTCTTAAATTGATAATACACAATACTGCTGACTCATCTCAGATTACATCATTTTCATCACTTCTCCTTTAGTTCCCAGGCTAACAGAAACTCAAAATGTTAACATTCTTTGATCTTGCAGCTGCCAGGGAACCACAGCAATAAAAGACTCTTTACATGTAAAACTTTAATAATTATCTCTTAAGTTAAGACAATAGAATTTCCAGCCCAGACATCCTGTCTCCGAGCTTGAGATCAGTCATGCAATGCTTTATTTATAAGCTTTCTTTCAGCAAGGTGCACTGTGGTTACATATTTGAAGCTCAGCATATAACACAGTTTTCTTACATTTATTTTTCTTACATTTGTAAAAACAAGCCTGTGGATCATATTAATATGTACAATGACATAGAATTATTTACAAAATTCGGTACTTACGTATTATCGCAACCAGATTTCTGCGGTTGCGAATTTAGAATACTTTCGTATAAATTAGGCCACGAACCACTGTAAGGTGGTATTCAGAGTCTGTTTTTTGTTGTGGATTACCTTAGTCTAGCTGTTTTTGTGGTTGAGCTCATGATGTTTTTGTGCCAGTATAGCATTCCTAGTTTGCAGTGAGTTTTTTATTGCATTTTGAATATGTAGATCAAAGGAAAGCTTATTTGTCTATGGTTACTCCTAGTAGTTTGGCTTGAGAAACAACTTCAATTTGAGTATTGTTTAGAGAAAAGATTTTAAATTTGGCTGAGAGATTTTTTGGTTTGAAAAGAAGGAGTTTGGTTTTATTTGGGTTCAGCCGGCATTGTGCATTGTTTAGCTAGGTTTCTATGGAAGTAAAAGAAGTTTGAGTTAGGTGCAGAAGGTGTTTTATATTGGTGGAGGAGGAGAGGATAGTAGAATTGTCAGCATATTGTATTAGGCAGCTTTGATGGGAGGTGGTGTGAAGGTTGTTAACAACGATGTTGAAGAGTAATGGTCCAAGAATGGACCCCTGAGGAACACCTGTGTTATTAGGTAAATAGTTGGAGAGGATTCCCTGCCATTTTATGCATTGTTGTCTGCCTGTTAAACAGCTATTGAACTATTATTATTGAGTTTTGTAATAGTTTTGGGTGGGAAACAGCATCAAAGGAGTTGGATAGATCAAGAAGTATTACTGAGGTTAGTAGTCTGGCATTCCTGGCTTTGTTGACAGTATCTGTGAAGGAGATTAATGCAGTAGTTGTACTGTTTGATGGTCTGAAACCATGCTGGGTGTGAGTAAGTAAATTGTTTTTGTAGAGTATGATTAAGTAGCTGTTTATGTATGCATTTTTCTAATAGTTTGGATATGGGAGATAGGATAGCAGTGCAATGATAATTGGTAATGTTATAGTACATATTAACTTTGTGTAAGAAGGTTATTATGATTTTTTCCCATGAGGTGGGGATGTAGGATTCTGAGATGAATTGGTTGATGAGTATACTGAAAGGATAAGCTATAGCATCAGTGGCTTATTGTAAGTACTCTGGCGGGAGGTTGTCAGTGGAGGGTGAACAGGGTTTTTGTTTAAGGAGTAGCCTACATATGTGGTGAGTGGGTACAGGCTAGAGAGTAAGGAAAGGAGGATGTTGGTCAGCTGTAGTTGTGTCTTGTGTGAGTAAGGAAGAATAGAAGTGTTTTATATTATTTTGGGAGGGGCTGGGATTGTGCATGGGGGGCATTGCTGGAAGGATTGAGTTGAGTATTCTTTCTATGAAATGTGTGTTGAAAGTTTCTGCTATTTCGGATGAGGTTTTATCAGCGGCAGGGGATGGGTTTTCTTTGGTCCCAGGGGTGAGGAGTTGAGAGATGGTATGCCAGATAACTGCTTGTTTAAGTTTTATACTTGCCAAAGTGAACAGGATAGCATGCCTAAGTAGGTGTGTCAGGTTTACTATTTTACCAATGTGGCATACATGTGTATTAATCTGTTGCTTGTTTTTCTCTTCCTGTAGGTTCAGTCATGGTACAGGCTGTGTTAAGATACTGGCCACTGTGCATCAACCATCATACCTGTTGGCAGGTCTTCAGCAGTCCCCAGGTCTGTCTTTCTGGAGTATGATGAAAGTCACCCTATGAAAGGTGATCTGGAAAACTCACTGGTGGCCTCTGTGGCCACCTCTCACTGGGGAGCAAAGGCTCTTTCTCTGAGAGTGGTCTGGAGAGATCATAGGTTTATAGGTACATACTAGGCTATCTGCCCTGAGGCAATTATAAGCCTAGCCTGATTCTGTATGGCTTACGCCACCCCTTAATTTGAGTATACTGTGCCCTTTTTAAGGTTTAGTTTACTGTGCCTCTGTCTAATAGTGACACGGGAGTAATCCCTGGGACAAACATATGATTCCCCATCTACCTATCGAGATTCTTCTTGAAGAGATTCAGTGAGGTGCACTGCCTCACATGAACTGGAATTCTATTCCAGAGCGAAGGGAGCCTCTGGGTTATGAACCTATACCTCCAGCAAGTTCTATTTATTTCTGTGCTGAGGTTCAAGTCCCTCGAGCGTGTGGCTCTAAGGGATTTAGATTTACTGAGGTGGAGCATGTCCATTAATTCTGGATTTGACATAACTTTGTATGTCAGGCATAGATCGCCTCGAAGTAGGCGGTATGCAACTGAGTAGAGCTGGAGTTTTTTTAACCGAGCAGCATATGGCATCTGTTTGAGACCCTTGATCCTCTTGGTGAGATACTTTTGGGGTCTTTCTAATTGCTGCAGGTGTCGGGTAAGGTACATCCCAAAAGGGGCATTGTATTCTATGATGGGCCTGATGAGGGATGAATAAAGGCACGATTACCTCTCTTGATCTAGATGTGAAACCCTTCGTGATGAGGTGGGCTATGTAGAAGGTCTTTCTAACCACTTTGGCAATGTGGTTTTCAAAGGAGAGATTGCTATCAACTTGGGTCCCCAGGTCCCTAATAACTTTCTCTGTACTTAATGGGTTTCCGACTATGTGGTAATTTGTGGGCACATTGTTTTGCCAAAGGGTATGACTATACATTTTTGGCATTTAGCTTTAAACCATGGTGCTGGCACCAGTTATCTGTCTCTGTGAGACCTTTTGAAGGATGTTTGTGTCAGCTGGAGAGTTGATTATGGTGCCCAGTTTGCAGTCATCTGCGAACTTGGTGAGCCATAGTCCTCCCACATTTGCCTGTACCTCGGAAAAGTATATACTGAACAAGAGTGGTCCCAGGACAGAACCCTGTGGGACGCCACTTGTGACCGGTTTCGAGTCTGACATGGCTCCAGCAACTCTCACTCTGTGGGTTCTGTCTTTGAGCCAGTTTGCGACCCATCTTGTGACATAGGGGTTTATATTTAAGCTGGATAGCTTATCTATGATGCCCAAGTGGGGTATTGTGTCAAATGCCTTTGCAAGGTCCAGATAGGCTGTGTGGACTACCTTCCCTTCATCTATGGCTTTGGTGACTGTTTCGAAGAAGTCAACCAGGTTCAAAAGGCAGGATCTGCCCTTGACAAAGCTGAACTGGGTAGGATCTAGTGTCTGTAGGTCCCCAATGTCTTTGTTTATGAACTCCATGATGATCCTCTCCATAGCCTTGCAGACTAAGCTAGTCAGGCTTATGGGGCGATAGTTTCCAGGGTCCGTAGAGGCTCCACCTTTGTGGAGTTGGACCACTGTTGCTGTACGCCATTCTGTGGGCACATATACTGTAGTGAGGCTGAGATTGTATAGCTGTTTTATTTGAGGGATTAGTTCCTCTTGGAGTTCATGTAGGACACAACCTGGGACGCCATCTGGTCCCATGGAAGCAGTGTTTTTTGCTTTGGAGAGGGCAGCCTTCACCTGAGCATCAGAGATGTTTGGGAGGCAGCCCTCTGCTGGGATAGATATTTGCTCTTTTGGGGGGAGGGGGTGGAGAAGTTTGCACTGAACCTGTCTGCCAGGATATTGGCGATGTCTGTGGGTTCAGTGTATTTTTTGTCGTTTAGAATCAACTCAGAACAAGTCTGGGAGTTGCATCCCAGGTTTCTAACATAACTGAAAAAAGCCTTATGATTGCCGTTGGTGTCCTGTGCAATTTTTCTCTCGAAGCTGGCCTTGGAGGATTTTATGAGGGATCGTAATTTTTTGCTAGTACTGATCAGAGATGCCTTCCCTATTAGGGATTTTGCTCTATCATGTAGTAGCTTCCTCCTTCTGTTGTACAGTTTATTTATGGCAGGGGTCCACCAGACTGGACACCTGCCTTTGGATGATTGGGTCTTGGTTTTGTTTGGGATAGGATGATCCATGCATTCCTGGAGATGTCAGTAGAATGCGTTTATATAGGATTCTGCAGTTTGGGCCGTAGTTTCCACTGGCCCTGGGGCCTTGAAGGATTCCACTTCAGTTTTGAGAAGTGAGAAGTTCGCTTTTGAGAAGTTTTTCACTGTGGATTTCTGGGCTGGGGGTGGGGTCGGGATGTGGACATCCAGTGAAATTAATTTATGGTCTGATCTTACCAATGAGGGATATACTTCTGGTGTGGAGCATAGAGTCCCCATGTTGGTAATGATCAGGTCTAGTATGTTGTCCCCTCTTGTGGGAGTGGTGACTAGTTGTTCCATAGCATTTGAGTTTATAATTTCCAGGAACCTTTGGGCTAAGGTGCTGGGGCTTGAGTAGTGCTCCCAGTCAATGTTTGGGTAGTTGAAGTCGCCCAATATAATGGTGTTCGGAGAGATCTTCATGTTCTCCAATGTTTTCAGGAAAGCCGAGTAGGATTCCTGACTTTGAGAGGGTGGTCTGTAGGATGCTATAAACTGAAAAGCAGTCTTGCCCACTGTTAGTTGCACATGGATGGTCTCCAATACTTCGTGCAATGCCACTAACCTGGAGGTGTGGATATCCTTGATAAATATGGAAACTCCCCCTCCTTTTGTGGTTCGGTCTGGGTTTTGGGGCCGAAAAGCATGACATGAGGCATAACCTGGTAGTGCTGGGGTGCTCTCTGGAGCCTTGAACCAGGTTTCTGTCACTGCACAGATATCGATGTTCTCCATACTGAGGAGAGCTTCGAGTGCATGCATCCTGAGGTTAAGACTTCTGGCGTTTAGCAGCATTACCCTTAGTTTCTTGTTCCTTGTGCTGTCTATGGTGGTGGGTTTGACTTTTGAGCCTTGCCTAAAAAAGGCACTATGGGGGTGGCAAGAGCCTTTGCCAGTATCCGAAAGCCCAGTGGTGACAGGTGCAAGCCGTCCCTAGCGAAGCAACGTGGCTTGTCGAGCATGTCATCCCAGGCTGACAGACACTGTATCCCCTTTGAATGACACCAAAATTTTAGCCAATTGTTAAAATCAATCATTTTGTCTTTGTGCTGTGGCATCATTATAGGTGAGGGTAAGATGCTGCTCAAGGTCAGGGTCATACCAGCCTGGGCTACAGGATCAGAGAGCTCCTCTATGTCTCTTTTCATGTAGTCCAGGGAGGTATGTCTCAGGTCATTCACACCGGCATGTACAATGACTGAGTCATATTTGTATTTGCTTTGGAGTGACCTGAGTGCTTGCGTTATGTGGCGGATCCTAGCACCCGACAGGCAGCTCACCGTGACCTTCTCTTTATTCAGCCTGGTGAGCGGGACGTCAGTGTGCCTGATAATAGAGTCACCTATTACAATTATCAGGTGTGTTATTCAGCCTTAAGGGCTGTGGCTGCTTGGCACACTGACTTTGTGGGCTATGTGCTGTGCGTGTTTTGTTTTGAGGTAGCGTTTGCTTGGATGTCTGCTTTGGAGGTCTCTGTTGCTTAGGTAAATTTTTATTTAGAGCCTCCGAGTATGTTTTTGTGTATTTATGTGTTTGCTTCACTGATGTGGTGGGACTATGTGATACTGGAATTGTGTTGTGTGAGGTTACCTTCTCCTCCTGACTGGTTACACCAGTTTTGAGATGAGAGAGCTCAGCCTCCAGTTTGACTAAATAGTTGCATCTCTCACATATATTTGAACATGTTTGGAGGAGGAGAGGGTTGTCCGTGTACATGTGACAGTTGTAACATTGCCTCAAAATTCCCAGATTCACCAGCTGGACTGGAGAGGAAACCATTGACTGACCTTTGGACATGCTAGAGTAATATAGGGAAACTGAATTTAAGACGGACCAATAGAGGACAGGGTAATCATAGAGAGTATAAGAGTAAGTAGTGCTTATGGTTTAATAGTGCTAACTTGTAGGATTACTTAATTGGACCAGTGAAGGGCCTTAGAATGAGAATATGGTGTTTAAATTGAGAGATAGAGCAGTTCTAAGGGAAAAAGTGAAGAGCAGACTTTGTGGGGCCAGGAATAGTTTAAACCCAATTAGGCGGCGCTGCCCGCTGTTGCGCTATGCACAAAAATGCGCAAAAAACGTGCAAAAGAGGGTTTTAAGAGAGGAAGATGAAGGAGTTTTGGAACTGACCCAAAATGGTCAATAAAACTACAGTTTCAAGTCAGTAACCACTCCCACAGGGGCAGGCAGGCTGCTCAATGTTTTTCACTGCCACTGATCAACAGAGAGACTTCCCTTTAGCCCAAGCAAAAAATGGCCTCACAGAAACTTACAACAGTTCAAGAACAGCAAGCCTGTAACTGAACTTTCTTAAATCTCAGAAAAGTGGGAAAAAAGCAAGATTTTTTTTTTTTTTCAGAGATAGCAGAGGTTCACAAGTATTAACAAGTTATAACAGTGCAGTAAATGACCCCACACAAGAGTGCTAGGCCAAAGACAGATAAAATGCAAGTTTTGAGAAAAAAACAATTTTAAAAATAAGTGCAAACAGGAAATTCAGTAAACAGCTGTAGGTTGTGCTCTAAATACAGTTACTAATGCAGATCCTTCTTGGTTACCCAGTAAGAAGTGCAGCAGCTGGTAAGGACTGAGGAGGACCAGTGTCTAGATGCCAACACTAGCACCCTGGAGTGTCTCATTTTGGGGAACATTGAGTTGCACATCTGGGTGGCTCCATCCATCAGGCCATGACAGACACAGCCCACCAATGTTTTCAGTCATGGCGGTAACTAACATCAGAGTGGGTCCCTCTCTGGGCTGGTTAGGCAGGCTTTCTGTGCCCTTTGCAGTCCCCTATTACTGTGTTCCTCTTCCTTATGTATCACTCCCTAGCTCCTGTTCATAATCCATTCCTTCCCAGCACCAGATGTCCACATCTCTCTACTATTGCCCCCATGTGTCAATACCTCCCTGTCAGTCCTAATTCATGTTGCACATTTGTTCATCTGTGCTACTTACTTTCTCTACTCTCCTTCCTATCTGCACTTCTTCTTTGATATCTCCCCCACCATCTTCGTAAATAAAGTGAAAACTGAGCACCTGTCCCCTCTGAAAAGTATGTCTTTTTTCTCCCACATATATTCCCCTCATGTTACCTTTCTGTGTGTGTGCCTGCCCTTACTTTTCTGCCTTTACTACTGCTTCCTTTCCTCCTGATTTATATGATAAAATTACTCATCACTTTGATGTTGTGCCCTCATATGTGTTGCAGCTAGGAGACATTTCTCAGCATGTGTGTCACCTAACTCATGCTATTTCAGGCATCATATCATTGCCCATACTGCAGTATGGGGTCTGATAAGAGAGATGATGAAATCAACAAGAAAACCTCAGTGCCATTACTGGAACTAAATTCACCCTTAAGTCTTGTTGAGTACCTTCACAAGGTGGACCATATTTTTATGAAATTTCACCAAGGCAACACTAACATATAGACTGTAATTGATATAGCATGTATCTAGAACAGAAGGTTAAAAATACAAAAAAAAAAGAAAGCTGGGTGCACAAGACCTAGGATTAAAAAGTGTTCAATCCTGATAGGTACACTGGTGCCAGAATTGGAAAAAATTACAGTGTACCATCCTCAAGACAGGGAAACATTTTGACAATCGGGTTAGGCCAGGCACAGGGGACAGATGCCCCCTCCCCCATTGTAGAAGAAAGCAATCGTCCACAAACCACAAAAAATGAAAGGTCAAAAAAGAGCCATAAAGATGATAGAGTGGGCTATTTAAGGTAAGAAAGAATTAATGCATTGTTACTGTTATGCAAGAAGCCCAGACATTCTGGACATAAGATATTCAAAAATATTAAGAAAGAAATTAGAATAAAGAAAAATATTTGCACCAGGAAAAACTGTCAAAAGCTTCAAATGGAAATGTTTCTTCATTAACAAAACAGATTAATTAAGAACAGTAAGTAGACCAAGAAACCTTGGGCTGTTTGGAAAAAGAAGTGACTGAGGAATTGCAAAAATATAAAGAACAAAACCTTGGGCTGTTTGGAAAAAGAAGTGACTGAGGAATTGCAAAAATATAAAGAACAAAACCTAGAGATTTTTGGAAGGTATTAAAAAACACAGACATGGGAAAGAGAGAGATCTGATATGGTGCAATATTTATGCAAAGGAAAATACTTAACTAATCAATAAAAACAGCTCCAAAAGATATTTGAAGAGGAATACTGGCAATCATTTCACAATACAAAAAATAAAATCACAAAGGGGGAATGTAGAACAGAAGATTAATAAAGTAGAAGTTAAATAAATACAAGCTGAAGTTATGGAATACCTGCAAAGTGAGGAATTTGTGTCGAAAGTCTAACAGGTTATGTCACAGCAGGATGGAAGAGTGAGTCCCCAAAGCAGGGAGAAACAGGTGGAGTGGGAGACTTCTAAAGAAAAAAATATACATATGGAAAAGCAAATTACATTTTATATGATGCAATATTTGCGCAAAGAAGGAAGCAAAATTAATGAATACAAAAAAAGCAGCACCGAAAATATTTGAAGAAAAATACAAGCAAAGGCATCTGGATAAGGAAAATTTTACAAAACAAAAAAATAGGAAAACAAAGGGGGAAGTAGAAAAGAGGATTAATAATGGAGATGTTAAAGAAATAGAAATTAAAGTTATGGATGACCTGAGAAGTGAAGGATTTAATGTAGAAAATCCAACTCTGATAATGTCACAGCATGATGGATTAATGATTCCACAAATTAAGGAGAAACACATGGAATGGGAAGCACTGATCAGCTGCCACATGAAGATACTCTGGAGCCTTCAGTAGGAAACCAGTACAAAAGTTCAGTTGGAGTTGCACAGCAAGGGAGGAAACAGGAAACGGTAGCAACTCTGATGCAGTCAGTGCTGTGGAGTGATAGGTCAATGAGTTCCCATATGAAAGAGCAGCAGGTAATGGAGGATGCAGCTGAAGAGAATATGTCACAGCAAGTTGTTCTTCAACTTTTTGTAGAATGCTCATAGGAAATGGAGAATAAAAAATAGAGATGGATAGACATATTAAGATTGATGAAAGAAATAGATTACAGAAAGTCAATAAGACCTAAAATGTTAGAAGTCAGATAATTGTATTGATTACTGTGTCCATATCTTTTAACAGAAATTAATGTGATATAACAGAAATATATAGGATATATTACTGTGCAGCTAAATTAATAACAGATAAAGTCTTACAACACAAATACAGGACAATAAGGAAAATGAAGGGAAGAAATCAAATGTCATCATGGAAGTATCAAACAAACAAAACTATAAAGATCCAGACATAGTGAAAGTTTTGAAATATAAAGAGAACAAATCTAAGATGACATCCCTGCTTCGTATAGGAGAAACGTATTGTCGTTAAGCGTGAATGGAAACCAAACCAGAATTAGATAAAAATCAGACATCATTTGAGTGCGTGCCAAAAACAAGAGAGAGAACATAAAGAGAAGGATCAGATGAGAAGGAAAGAAACGTGGAAAAGCCATAAATATAATGGCAAGTATTGAGATCCCCTGGAACAATCTCATGTTGATTAGGATCTGATGGAGGAATGATTAAGGAGAGATGATCTGAAACTAAAAGATAAAAGGTTAATAATAGTCCAGGACAGTGGACTATGTACACTTTGGTTTACAAAATCCATTGAACATGAAGGAGAAATAGACAAATGTAGGTTCTGTAAAAAAAAGAGTTGGAAATAGTCTTACACCTTATTGCAGGGTGTGATACACTCATGGCAGATGGCCTGTATACTGAAAGGCACAATAATGTGCCAGGATTGTTGCAGTGGAGATTGTTCCAACATTACAATGTAGAAGGTGCTGAAAAGCACTGGAAAAATGAAATACAAAGTATTATAGAGAATGATGATGTGTACATTACATGGGATCACCCATGACCAACAATTTAAAAACTAGATACAAGGAAACCAGATATATTAATTGTGACACTGCCACCCCAGCTAGATAGAATTGTGTAAATAATTCTATGTCATTTGTGAATAGTAATATGATTTGTATGCTTGCCTTAAAAATTTATGAAAATTATATGTTCTGTACTGAGCTTCAAGATTGTAACCACAGTGCACCTTGCTGGAAAAGAGCAGAAATGTGTATAACCTATATGCCTATGTAAATGTATGTTTCATAGTAGAAATTGGGATATACAGACTTAACTTGCAAAACGCTAAAAAAATAAGTTGATAAATAAAGAATTTTATGAGTGTGTTTACCAGAACAATAAGACAGAATGTCCACAGCTGGAAATTCTTTCTATTGTTTGAAACAAAAGTAATTACAGGCTTCCAATGTATTTGTTTTATGACTTCCAGTTTCTGACAAGCTTCTAAGAGAGAATTGTCAGCTTCTAAGAGATAAGCATTTTTCATACAGACATGTTAAATTCTGTTGGTATCTGTTTAGCCTGGAAACTAGATGCAAGTATCAAATAGTGATGTCATCTAGCTAACCCAGCAGTAATGTGTGTTATTAAATGGTGCATTTTGTATGTTGTTCTGGACCTGTTAACAATTCACCAGCACTTTGCCATGCTCTGTAGTTAAGTTATTTAGAACATAGTTTATCTTAGAGATAGATAGGAATATAGCAAAATGAGTGTAGATGTTGTCTATATTTATGTGAGACTGTCCTACTATGTTATTTTAAAGTATTTCCTACGACTGTGAACTCTGCTGCCACTGTGTTGAGTTAATAAGTATTGTATTGTGCTTTTATTATTTATTATTAAATATATTAAAACAATTTAACTGTGGCTATTTTGTGTAGAGACAATTAAGCTCTTAGTATACTTGCACATGTATTTGGTGACACTGTATAGGCCACTCCTAAATAGCCTTAGCCTTGGTCACACTTACTATTTGGATAACAGTAAATTGCACAGGAGAATAGGTCACCCTTCGGGAAGGGTCTTATAGTAGCTAATAAGTAGGGGTTCTGGTGGCAGTGCTAAATACCTTATGGTCTGGGCAGAAGGAGGCATAGCTAGTAAACATGTGCCAGCCTTCCCCAGGTGTGTGTTTGTATATAAATTAACTCTGAAAGTGTGTGTGTGTGTGTGTGTGTGTGGTGTGTGTGGTGTGTGTGGTGTGTGTGTGGGTGTGTGTGTGTGTGTGTGTGTGTGTGTGTGTGTGTGTGTGTGTGTGTGTGTGCGTGCGTGTGTGTGTGTGTGTGTGTGTGTGTGTGTGTGTGTGTGTGTGTGTGTGTGTGTGTGTGTGAGCTACTTGGGCAGGGAAATGAAGCACTGGCTGGCCAGAGAGAGTGGTGGGAGGACTTGGCTTGGAACCTTGGCTAAGGATTCCACTCTATAGCTGTGCCAGTGGGGAGTCTTATTGGGGACCTGGAGAGACAGAGAAACCAGCCCCAGACTGACTGTGATCTCTGTGTGCTCTTAAGGGAAATTGTACTTTACTGTGTGTGTACTGTTCATCCTCCCAATGTGCACATCCCTCACTGGTGTTAGTGGTGAGGATTGAGACTCCTTGATTACTGGGCCAGTGCACAGGTGTCACAGTAATTCATGAAAAAAAAAGTTAGAATTTAGCATTGAAATGACTACATCTAGGAATTACATTGTCTCATGTACAGACAGACATTAAGTCATAAAAAATTAAGATTTGCAGGCAGAAATGAGAGCAATGTGGAAGACAGTTTCAATAATAGTAGTAGAAACAGGGACAATAAGTCTAATAAAAAATCTACAGACATATTTAGATATGCTACAAGTACACATATCTTCCTATGAATTGCAGGAGGAGTGTCAGAAAAATATGTATTAATGTGTGTATGCTTAATGCTAATTAGAAGCTAAATAAGTTAACACGTTTTTCATTCTATTTTATATGCACTGTTTTATATATAAATTGAGTTTCATATGAGACTGAAAAGATGCTTTTTGAAACTGCAGTGTGCTTTCTGAAACTTGCAAGATGCCCTCTGACCTAGTAATTGCTAGCACAGCAATATTCATGTTTATGCCTTTTGGAAATGTACTCGAGAAGCAGGTGCTTATCTGCTAGGTCAGGAGAGAATGAATGAACAATGCTATATCCTGTAAATGTAATGATTTTAAACAATCAGCTCTGTTCGAAGTATGAGAACATGTGCAGCTGCAGAAGCTTAGAGATAGTGTAGACAAAGGATTGTTAGAGAAATGAACTGCTTGCTTTGTGCTTGAATTAGCCATAGTACCTTGAATGGTAACATTGCATGTATCTAACCGGTGGTAGCCAAGGCCACGTTGTTTTCCTTGGGAAGTTTCTCACAAAAATTGATAAATCAGCAGAATTTTATGAAAGCAATTATTAGTAGATGATGATGTCAAGACTTGTGATTCAGAACATCAGCTTGGTAGGCAATGTCTTATTAGAAAGTGTATAAAATGAAAGTATTTCCTGTTTCTAGTTAGACAAACTCTGTATTAGCACGTTTTTGTCTCCTTGCTGCAAGATTAAAGCGCCTTAACCTGAACCTACCGTGTTTTGATCATTTTTAAAGTATATTTTTCCTTTTACAGAAATGAGAGCAATGTGGAAGACAGTTTCAATACTAGTAGTAGAAACAGGGACAATAAGTCTAACAAAAAATCTACAGACATATTTAGATATGCTACAAGTACACATATCTCCCTATGAATTGCAGGAGGAGTCACTTCTGGACACATTGCGAGTGCTGTGAAGAGCTCTTTTGGCTAACATCAAAGAATGAAACAATACTAATTTCACAAACTTTAATCATACTTTGTCTTAGGAATGGGATCCATTCCTGTCATAGAACTAGAAACCCAAAAGACTTGGAGAGATTAAAGACTTTTTTTCCAGTAGCATGATTATTGCCATAATTGCAGATGTAAAGTTTTATTATGCAGCCCTGTTCCTGGCATATGAGTGCCATACCAGAGCTCATGCATACCTAACTGGCATTAGGCCATATCTCACTAAATTCTATGCACTATTTACTGCTGTGCAATGGCAGTATGCTTTTTCTTAATACCCTCCAATATTTTTGCACCAAAGAATATAATTATTTAAACACTGTATTAGAAAGATAAATCTGCTTACATTTCTGTATGTACTTAAATATTGCAATCTAAAAACATGCAGTGCTTGCCTAAAATGCAGTGTAGTCAGGACAGTTTTTGACAAAGAGAATATTATCCATGCCTAATTAGCTGTAAACCAGTTTAAATAACATCACAGAGTTCCTGCAAGCAGTGATTGAAACAGGAACTATCACTTTTTACTCATTCTCCAAGCACAGGTCTCTTTCATGTCAGATGTCCACATTTTCTCTCACTGCTGGGTATGGACCACTGGACATGTCACAGCATTGCATTAACACAACATATATCTGACTTTGACATTATTGTGAAGTGTGATGCCTGTGCACTAAGCCAGTGATCAAGGAGCCTCAATCTTCACTACTAACACCAGTGAGGGCCGTCCACACAGGGGAGGATAACAAATACACACACAGTAAAGTACAATTTCCCTTAAGAGCACACAGAGATCAGTCAGTCTAGGGCTGGTTTCTCCCTTTCTCTCCAGATCCCCAATAAGACTCCCCACTGGCACAACTACAGGGTCCAGATCTCAGCCTAGTGGGCAAGCTAAAACCTCCACCACCTGCTCTGTCCAACCAGTGCTTCGTGTCCCTGCCCAAGTAGCTGACACACACACACACACACTTTGAGATATGAGTTATATGCAAACACACAGACACTCCTAGGGAAGGCTGGCAAATATTCTCCAGCTGTACCCTCTTTCTGCCCAGTCTAAAAGGTAATACCAGCTGCCACCACCCACTAATATCAGCTACTAAAAAGGCCCTTAACAAAGGGTGTCCAATTACTACTGTGTAATATTATTATCCAACTGGTAAGTGTGACTGAACAGCAAGGCTTATTTGGGCTGACTTGGACAGTATCACTATATATATGCAATGTACTCTAGAGCTTAACTTATCTCTACATAAAACAGCCACAGCTGAAAGGTTTAAAACTATTTAATAATAAATAATAAGAACACAAGACAATACTTTTTACTACACAGTGCTAGTCATGAGTCAGAGATCACAGAGAAATACTTAAAATAATACAGTAGAAAAGTTCTGACATCAATACAGAAAAAAACAGTAATCTAATCTTCCTATTTCCTAGCTATATCTAGGAGAAAACACAGTTCTAAAATAAACTTACATATAGAGCATAGACAGTGCTAGTGATGTTGGATGTTCTGAAAACAAATGCTCAAATGCCCTCATTCTTTATGTCCTTAAACTGAGAACATAGTACCACTAATTCATTTCAGATTACATTTCTTTCTGGTTCCCGGGGTAACAGAACTCAAAAGTTACTAGCCCTTTTGATCTTGCAGCTGGTCAGGAAGCCACAGCAATAAAATAAATTATATATGTAAATTCTAGCCATTAACTCTGGCCTCAAAACAATAGGCAGAATGCCTCCCTCTAGACATCTTGGCTCCGAATTTTAGATCAAAGAATTTCACAATGCTTGATTTACCAGCTTTCTTATAGCAGAGTGCACTGTTGTTACAATTTTGTAGTTCCACATCTAGCATCTAGCAGCATGTTCTTCCATTTAAGTTAACAAGCCTGTGGCTTATATTAATATTTACAAATGACAGAATTATCTACAAAATCTGGCTAGGCTGGCAGCCTTCACCTATCTTCACATGAAGCATAAATGCTCTAAAATAAAGAGCAAAGAAAAACAAAAGAAAAACAAAGAGCTCAGAAATGAAGCAAAGAAACTAGTTAAGATTGACAAGATTAATTACTATCGTGACATACACATTACGCATCAAAATAACCCTCAAAAGTTCTGGGCAGCCATTAATAACATTCTCCTTTTGGGTAAAACTAGTACTCCCTCCTCTACTACTGTTAGCACCTCAGAGAATATATCTACTCAGTTCAGTAAATACGTCACTGAGACCATTCTTGCCCTATTTAACCACCAAACACTAGACCCCCCACCACAGAATATTACATGTCTTATAATAACAACACCACCTTCATCTCTCATCCTGTCTCTATTGATATAATAAGAAAATGGCTTAAAAGGCTAAAGCCCACAACACTGGCAGTAGACAAGCTACCAGAAGAATTTCTGTGAGTTACTGCTAATGCAATTACCAACCCAGCAGCCATTCTTATTAACAGATCGATGTCTAAAAATCTTGTCCATAAAATTTCCCATATTATTCTACTACATAAAGAAGGTAATTCTACAGAACTGTCCAACTACTGCCCAATTGCTATTATATCCCCTCTATCCAAATCCTAAACAGATGTATACAAACACAAATTATGCACTTCAAACACTCAACACTACTTTTCCCCCTTTCATGGCACTACCTAATGTCATTCACCAATTTGGTAAATCACCAGATGAACAATGGGAAATTTGTATCTGCTATTTTTTTCTACCTTTCTAAGGCCTTTGATGCAGTCATTCATAGTATACTTACCAATGTTCTTTCTTCTTTCTGATCTAGTTCTTTGTCAGTCCTCTATTACCTGGTTCCAAAGTTATTTATCAGGACACCAACAGACAATCCTATGGAAGCAGGATCTCTCCCCTCTTCTTCCAGTTACTCTAGGAGTTACCCAAGGTTCCATCCTACAGCCCCTACTGTTGTCTGTCTGTACTAACAATCTCCACACTGCTACTCTACAAGCTTCTGCCATCCAATATGCAGATGATTCTACACGAATCTGTGCAGCTTCTTCCTTACAAGAACTTCACTCACTAACACAAGATTCCTTTCTTTCTTTTGAGACATAGTTTTCCAAATTCTAACTAATTCTGAATCTTAATAAAACTAAACTTCTGCTCCTCAAAACTACAAGATCCACTGTACCAGGTTCCTCATTTAACATTATGTTCAGGAATAAAAAGCATTCTCTCTCTCATTACTCACATCAAACTCCTAGGAGTTGAGATTGACAATAATATGAGATGTATTATTCACATCTCCCAGACTATAAAGAAAGTGCATAAAAACTGGGCGTTTTATACAGAAATAAGCAGTTTCTTACAAAATGCACTAAGTCCACCATTTCATGCACTCTTCTCATCTCTGCACTTCTCTGTGCTTCTCCTCTTCTTACTAATCTTAGAAAGACTAATTTAGCTAAACTCGACATGTGCTATAACAAAATAGCCAGGTTTGCCTCTGACTCTCCTTATAGGTCACACCACTGTACAGCCCTAAAACAACTCAATTGGTTGGAACTTCCTCAACTCTTACTCTACAATCAACTTACTTTAGCCTATAAAGTTCTGAATCAACCAGAAAAAAACTGCACTGCAAAATTATCTTCATTCTTACTCCAGTAATAGAATTCTCCACTCTAGTAATAAATTCCTTCTAGACAACAACAACCAATAATACAGCTGGTAAATCACTCTTCACTCCTAAAATATGGAATACTCTGCCCACCTCTATATCAGTCAATTCTTCCTTAGCACAGTTCAAAAAAATACTAAAACTCATCTAGCTAATACTTGGATCTCTTCCTGTACTAGTCCAGGCTAGTGTTAACCCTCAACACTCTTTTACCCCTTGTCTGAATGAACACAAATCATAAGAAGTCTTTGTCTGATTCTCTGACACATCTCAAAAAGTTTCTATTAATTCTTTTGACTATATGTTTTCTGTTGGTTTATCTGTACTTGTTTATTTTATGTTCTCAAGTATTTGATGTAGTTGTATATAATCTGTATGTGCCCCGGGTTGGGAGGGTGGCCTAATGGTTAAGGTGTTTGCCTTACAAACACAAGGTGCAGGGTTCAAGTCTCACAAGGGATAATTGGCTAGGCTTAAAATGGCTCGCAAGGGCAGTTAGCTTAGTACTAACCTATGAACCTATGAACCTAAATCAAATTGTATACTATGGATTAGTTTTGATTTTAGAGATTATTTTCTTGTGAAGCTTTTCTCCCTGGATCTCCACTGAAAAATGACTTGTGGCCAGTTGGATTTCCCTGGTTAAAAAATGTAAAATAAATAAATAAAATAAGCACCATGACATGCATATGTATATCTAATGGTGCAAATGTAGCTGCATGTCTAGTTTAGACAATCTACAGTTGTTCATCTAGAAATGCATTACTTTATATTGTTCAGCAACTGTATTGCACAACTTTTCACTCCGAAATTGCATTTCTGTACAGTTATGTTAAAGCAAAATCAAATTCCTGCCAGTTCATCATACTACTAAAGTAACAAAAACTAACTGTTTCTATGACCACAACTTTAAATAATCTGAATATTATTATTATTTAATTGTGATGGTTTCTAACATAAAGTCTCTTTTCTAAAGGTGAACTTCATTGTTATGCTTTACATTAATATTATTTTTTTGTAAAGAACTATTCCAGTGTATTAATGGTCTATGATTATTATAATATCCTAAGATTGTTGTATTTTTATCATTAATCAATCCTGGGGATTCAGTAAGGTTCCGTGCAGGAATAGCTTATTCCTGCAAGGGAATGACCATTTAGGAGCAGCACGGCAGCACGCCATGCATAGTAATGAAGGTGCGCTGCCTCTGCTCCTAAATGGACATGGGGCATGAACAAGTGCAGGGGGTGTGTCTGAGAGCAGACCTCTCACAATACACATGCTCCTGCACTCAGGAAGTGCCATTCAGCAATAACAGTGAGTGAGAATGCTCATAGGAGGTTGCATATCTCCCAACCGTACAAATCATCGCATAATTTCCAGATTTGTTGCCCATACAGTTGGCCTGTACCTCATGTGTATGGGGAAATCACAGGATGATGTCAGGAATGAAGCTGTGAAATAATGGCATACATATGAGTCGCAGACACCAAAATCCATCAGAAAATGTATATTAAAACAAATCCTGTTACTCTAGCAACTGCCCCAAGTTTATAAAAGCAATAATTAAAATATATCCATAGTTGTACTACAATTTGTCAAGGTTTGTCCAGATAGTTTTCCTGAAGAGGTTGAGAGGTATGGGGGATGCTAGGATGTCTGCCAAATGTGCAGATGTATGCAGAAATCCACAGCAATAAGTGAAACCTGTCCCTCCCCAGAGAAAATAACAGTATAGAATTTTTTTTTCAAACAAAATAAATTTAACCGTAGGTGCGCGGGTTTGCCCATTGCTTAGCTATGCAAACTGTAGCTTAAATAGCACAAGAAGATAAATAGCAAGCTACATTCAATTGAAGCAGAACTGCAATAGTGTAGTGGTCAGAGTGTTCCTTTTGTGTTCAGTCATTCCTGGTTCGGTTCTCACTGCAGTAAATTCCATTTTCCATGTGAAATCACTTTATGAACATTTTTTTGTTGTATAACCTACTAAATAACATATATTTGTGAACTGCAGTACTTCATTAAGTGCAGATATGAGGTGTCATTGTAATAATGTGGTAAAAAACACAGATAAACACAAGTGCCCCATACAGTGTACATACACATGAATAGGGGATACTAAATGAAGGTATAATGTGTAATGAATGATAAATCCATAGGGTGTCCAAATCTACCACTTTCCCAAGACCCATGTTTCATTTCATTCTAAATTAGTGTGGGGGTAAGTTGCAGTAAGCAGTTTTAAGCAGTAGTAAGCAGGTTTAAGCCTGTTTGCATGGGAGTAAGCAATGCACACTCAGGTTAAGTAATTTTGAAGCTAACTCTCTGTAAGATATTTAACTGGACGTTAGCATTGCTTACCATCATGCAAACCCACACAAACCCACTTACAACTGCTTAAAGTGCCTTAATCACTCTGTATCCAACAGCTGCTGTTCTGTCCAGCAACAAAATAAACACCACTTGCAAGTCTTGAACCCAGGACCCTGTACACTATAGTCACAGCAGTTAACCACTAAGCCATCACAGTAGTACATAAAAGTGAGGTATCCCCAAACAGATCCTCACTATAGCAAAATCACAATTTACATGTGAAAGAAATCTAGATACAGTTGTATGTTGTATAATCTACTACATAACATATATAGGTGAACTGGAGTACTGCGTTAAGTCCAGGTGTGAGGTGTCATTGTAATAAACTGGTGAAATCCCCCAATAAACACAAGAACCCCATACAGTGTACGTACACATGAATCATGGATATTAAACAAATATATAACATGTAATGAATGATAAATCAATGACAAACAGCAAATAATGTGCAAATTTAAAAATAAGCAATGCTAAGCATTGCACATCCCTGCTTACTAGGTGTAAGTAACATGTAGGCCAGCTAAATCAATCTACCCATTGGCATACCCCATTAAGCAATGCCAACCTTAGATAAACAGGTTTGCCCATAGCTTAGCATTTTCAAAACAATCCAATCATGGCAAAGTGCGGGAAATCTGCCCAATTTAAACCCCACAGGTGGGAATACATCTCATAACTGGTTGCAGCTTCCTCCTGTAGGCACTATGGCCAGTGTGGTAGAGGGATCACGTTCTGTTTGCTATGCAACTGTTCCATATCTGGTGTTTTGGGTTAATGGGGATATTTATGCATGCTGATATACCTAATCCTAGAATGTGTTAACTATTACTAACCCACATATGTTTTAAAATTGAAACACCATAGCACATTTAGGAAGGCCGGTCCCGCTGGACCCACCTCTCCCACCTCATCTGGCAGTGGCACCAGGCACCAGCACACCTGGGTCCACCCATGGACCTCCTCATCCACTGATCCTGCACCACCTTTGGGTGGAACTGCCTCAGGGGTTGGGGCTTGCCCCCCCAGGAGTGGGCGTGGTCAGGATACTGCCACCCGTCATCAGGTCCGGGGTCTGGTGTGCAGCGAGCTCCACAGAGAGTTCGGAGATCAGCTACGCCAGCTTGAGGGCCACATGGTACATCTGGTAGGTCAGCCTGCCCCTCCTACCCAGCCCCCAGCACAGCTACCTTTGGGGCCGTGAAGGTGCAGTGGTGACTGCCCATGGGTGGGGACCTCAGTCCCACTGTTTCCATTAGGGGGATCATGGGCTTCTGACTTCCAAACACCCCTCCCCATCCAAGGTGTTTACCCCCACATGTCATATACCACCCATGTATGCTGTCTTGTCTGTCATCCTACCCAACCTACCTCCCCAAATATACCTACTATCCCTCTCCAACATCCCACTCTCACCTTAAGAAAAACAAAAGGGCAATCTGACCCCCCCCCAAAATCTTGCCCCATACATAGCTGTCCGTTTCACACACATGTCCACTGGACACCTGTAATCTGGTCTAATTGGCTTCATAACATATTATTGTTGTCCACACCCCTCTCTCAGGGGTAATAGTATCGAAATCTACCTCCAAATCAGTGTATATGCACAACTGTTGCTGTAGAAAAGATAGGCAGCTATGGACCTTCCTTACACCCGTCCTGCACATCCCTAGCTATTTTCCCTACTGTCTTTCCCTCTTTGTGCCCCTTTTTCACAACTTTCCTATCAACCCTTTTTCTTTTCTTTTAAATAAATAAACATAGGAGTAAGTGGGAGTACGCATTTTTAAGCAGCAGTAAGCGGGTTTAAGCCTGTTTGCACAGGGGTAAGCAATGCCTGCACAGGTTAAGCAATTTAGAAGCTGAGTATAAGAAACTGTAACCAGAAGTTAGCATTGCTTACAGTTGCGTAAACCCACTTACAACTGCTTAAAAGTGCCTTAATCACTCTGTATCCAATGGCCCTTGTTCTGCCCAGCAACAAAATAATCAGCCTTTGCAAGACTCGAACCCAGGACCCTGCACACCATAGCCAAAATGATTTACCACTAAGCCATGTCTGATATACATAACCCTGATGTTTTCACAAACATATCATTCAGCACAGTCATTCAACAGTACAGGAAATGTATTTATATATGTAGAGGTGTGTGTGTGTGTGTGTGTGTGTGTGTGTGTGTGTGTGTGTGTGTATGTATGTATATATATATATATATATATATATATATATATATACATACATATATATATATATATATATATATATATATATATATATATATATATATATATATATATATATATATATATACATATATATATATATATACATATATATATATATATATATATATATATATATATATATATATATATATACATATCTGTATACATCTATAGATATATATGTCTACATCTATATGTATGTATATACATATATATATATATATATATATATATATATATACGTGTATATGCAGATATGGGTTCATATTACACTGTCGAATGACAACAATTTTGAACACTCAGAAGTTTCACTCTTCTGAGCGTTTGACATTGTCATTCGACAATGTAATAGGAACTCTACAGATATATATCTACAGATATAAAAGAGAACACAGCAAATACAATAATAACCAAAGGCACCATTAATGGGGGTGAGGGGGCCCAAGCCAAGTACCTCTTGTAATTGTTGATATCCCCTTCCACAGCCAAACAGATCTGCCTTGCAACACAATACCAACACTTGCAAGTCCCATACCCAGGACCCTACACAACATAGCCACAAAAAGTTAACAGTAATCCATCCCACCTGTATGATGTCAGGATGGTATCAATAACATATCATGCAGTATAGTCTGGCTACCATAGGGAATGTACAATGTGGAAGCAATAAACATTCCAATTATACACACACGCACATACACACATACACACATGCAGATAAACATATATATATAGATATGTATATACACATACACACATATACATATATTACTACTTATAGATATGTATAGGAAGATACATATTTAGAGGGTGCACAGCATATTGAACAGCCAGTATGTCTACAGTTGCCACCTTCTAAAATGGACAGTGTATGATTTTCTCATACAAAAGACAATTATTGCATGAAACATATACCCACAGAGAAGTCAAAGGATATGACACCAAACACAGGTTTCCATACATACGTAATGTTTATTTCTGTACTATTACAGTTGTATATGCCATATCATATAGCTGTTAGGTGTTTGGAATACATACTAACTGAGTGATGCAACTCTCAAGCAGATCATTTATACAGTAATCCAAAAGCATAACATATGCTGCTGCCCAGGCCAATGCCTTCAAGTAGTACAACAGCAAAGAAAGACTGGGCCAGAGGATAACAATCAATCAACAGTAAGTAATGTGGATGTGGTTCAACAGCCTTCAATTACACTCTGTACTCAACCCCTAGGGGGAAAAGAATGAAGTTGTCACAATGAGGATGTATCTGTTACATAACAATGCTTTACTTAAAACATCACTATCACACTGACAAACGGAACAGTCTGCATGACAATAAGCACTAGGCCACCAATGTTCCCAAGGTGAAATGTATAAAAATGTACAGCCATATACCTTAAGGTGTCTAACTACTGATATCTCTCACATGTTGTAACAGCCTAGGTTATATATGGTGCATACCCCACCCCACAGACTTACTTACAGGGGCATATAACAGTGTTACATACACTGACCTCTGGACTACACAAGGGCACACATCTTTTGTCCAGCTGTAGCCCACATATATATGGACCCTACCCTACAATATATGTGAGGACCACATCATCACTGGAATGATGGCAGGAATGGCAGCACAACATAATCATAGGCCGCAACATAACAACCTCTTACTGCATGTCATATGGACAAAGCCAGGTATATAGGTGGAGGACAGAGGCTGGAACACAGGGCCATATTTGCAATATTGTTGTTATACACTGAGAAAGTTGCTGGTGTTACAGGATTGTTTGCAACATACCCTTAGTCAGGAATATGAAGTCAAAAACACAAATGGATGTAGCCATGTACTGACAGCACTCAACAGATAGAATCCCAGTGACATATCTGAGACAAGACTAGTGTGGTGGACAGACAAAACTTAACAGGCAATTCTCTGGCCATCATGTGGATAGGCCCACAGTTGAGAGCTATGCGGACAGACTGCATTCCATGCTAAACTAGGATGTACACACAAACCCTGTAACACTAGTGGTATACAATGCATATAACAATACTACTCACACTGTCTGTACGTCTGGAACCTTATACAAATATGCCCGCCCTTCCTGGTGTTGTGGTGTTGTTATACTTGGTGGCTTTGCAGTTGCGCACCCATACTGTATATTGTATACTGTATATTTAATCTGTGACACTCCTCCCAGTCTAGTGTCATTAGTTCATTCAATCTAATAGAGAACATTTGTGAAGGCCAACCCACTCAGATTCTTAACGTTGAATTAACTTCTGTTCCAGCTTTCTCTATTTCCACTATTACTGAAAAAAAATTCTAAGCTTGCGTCCCCCCATTCCTGTGGCAGGTCTTGTCCAGATACAGATTTGCTGTGTCCAAGACTGTTTGTGAGCTCCTTAGCCCCCCCCCCACTTAACTAGGGTTAAACTATTCCTGGTGCCATAAAGTCTGTTCTTCAAATTTTCCCTTGCAACTAGCCAGCTTTTTAGTTTTAGCACTCAAATCTGTTTCTTTGAGCTCAGCACTTGTTCAAAACTCATTGTAAGCACTAAATAAGTTACAAATTACTACAGCACTCAACTTTCCTCACTTGCCTAGAGGAAAACAGTTGTTAGTACTTAATAAATAAGCACCTATTCAGTCATGTCTAAAGGTCAGCTCCCGGTGTTTTCTCCTGTCTACCTGATGAATCTGGGTATCTTGGGACAATGCAGCAATTGCCTCATGTACACAGACAACCCTCTCCTCCTACCACCCAACTCTACGACTTGTGAGAGATGCACTTATAAAGCCAAACTGGAAGCAAAGCTCTCTTCACCCAAGACTGGACTAGACAGTCAAGAGGAGAAGATAAACACTTGCACCGCACCACATTTATCACATAGTCCCTGAAAACATACACCACCAAAACACACACACAGAAGCACAAAACACACACCTACATTCGCGGAGGCTCTCCGTAAATATCTGCCCAAACAACTGAGACTTCCAAAGCAGAAATGCAAGCAACCTTCACCCCCCAACACAACCCAAATGACACATAGCCCACATACTCAGTGTGCCATTTAACCACAGCCCATAAGGCATAATGTACCCAACACTCTAGTCATAGGTGACTCTATAGTCAGGCACACTGATGTTCCACTCACCAGGCTAAACAAGGAAAAAAGCTACTGTCAGCTGCCTGTCAGGTGCCAGGATCTGCCACATAATGCATGCACTCAGGTCACTCCATAAGTACAAATATGACTCTGTCATTGTCCATGTTGGTGTGAATGACCTGAGATGCACCTCCCTGGACTACATGAAGAGAGACATGAAAGAGCTCTCCAATCTTGTAGCCCAAGCAGTTATGACCCTAGCCCTGAGTAGCATCCTGCCATCACCCAGAATGATACCATGGTACAAGGACAAAATGACTGACTTTAACAATTGGCTTAGCTTCTGGTGTAATTCTAAAGGAATCCAGTATCTGTCTGCCTGGGATGACATGATCGAGAGACCACGCTGCTTTGCCAGAGATGGCCTGCACCTGTCGTCCTTGGGATTCTGGATACTGGCAAAGGCTCTTGCCACCCCTATAGTGCCTTTTTTAGGCAAGGTTCAAATGACAAATTCACCATCATAACAGGTACAAGCAAGCAAAATGTGAGGGTAATGCTACTCAATGCTAGAAGTCTAAACCTCAAAATGCACTCACTCAAGGCACTCTTTAAAATGGAGAACATTGACATCTGTGTAGTGACAGAGACCTGGTTCAAAGCTCCAGAGAGCGCCCCTGCATTACCAGGCTATAATTCATACCACACCTTTCAGCCACCAAGCCCGGACCGAAACACTAAAGGTGGAGGTGTGTCCATATTCAGGATATCCACACCTCCAAGCTAGTTGCTCAGCATAATGCATTCGAGATTATCCAAGTTCAACTAACTCCGGGCAAAACCGCAATCCAGATTGTAGCTTGCTACAGACCCCCCACCATGCCCCAGGATTCCCACTCCACTTTTCTTGATACACTGGAAAATATTAAGGTACAACCCAACACTATAATAATGGGTGATTTCAACTACCCTACCATTAACTGGGAAAACTACTCATGTACCAACTCTTTTGCTCAACATTTTCTGGAAATCATCAATTCCAATGCCTTGGATCAACTTATCCACACCCCCACCAGGGGCAGCAATATCCTAGACCTGGTCATCACCAACATGGGTGACCAGTGTTCCACACTAAAGGTCATCTCCTTGTTGGTCAGATCCGACCACAAGCTAATCACCCTAGACATCCACATCCCGCTCCCACCCCCCATTAGGAAAACAACCGTAAAAAATTTCTCCAAAGCCAACTTTACACTTCTTAAGACAGAAGTGGCAAACTTCATGACACCCATGCAGAGGTACAATAGAGGTACGACTGCTGAATCCTACACAAATGCACTTTATAAGCACTTACACGAGTGCATGGATCATGCTATCCCTAACAGAACCAAGATGCTATCCTCCAAAAAAAGGAAGCCAATCTGGTGGTCTTCTGCCATAAACAAACTCTACAACAGATGAAAGAAACTGTTGCAAAAAAAGAGTAAAATCCCACGATTAGAGGTTCTCCCTGGTCAGCCTCAGTAAGAAGCTGAGATCACTCATAAAATCCTCCAAAGCTAGTTATGAAAACAAAATCGCCACTAAGTCTAAAGACAACCACAAAGCATTCTATAGCTATGTCAAGAATCTCAATGACAACACTCAGATCTGCTCTGAGTTACAGCACAATCACACTAAATATACAGAACCAACTGATATTGCCAACATCCTGGAAGATAGGTTCAGTGCTAACTTTACCCCCCTCTCACCCCCTAAAGGGCCCATCTTTAGACCAGAAGAATGCAAAGTTCCTGTAATCACGGCTGCACAGGTAAAAACCTCACTCTCCAAAGCCAAGAACACAGCATCCATGGAACCTGACAACATCCCAGGCTGCCTTCTACACGAACTACAGAATGAACTGGCACCCCACCTAAGTACCATGTTCAATCATAGCCTCACCTCAGGCTTTTACCCATTGAATGGTGCACCGTGATGGTTATCCCACTCCACAAAGGGGGTCCACAACAGACCCCTGGAACTACCACCCCATTAGCCTGATGAGCCTGGTCTGCAAGGCAATGGAACGTATCATCATGGAACTCATATACAAAGACATTGGAGATCTCCAAACTCTGGACCCCACACAGTTCAGGTTTGTAAAAGGCAGATCATGTCTCCTAAACCTGATAGACATCTTTGAAGTAGTCACCAAAGCCATAGATGAGGTTAAGGTGGTTCACACAGCCTATCTAGATCTCGCCAAGGCATTCAACACCATTCCCCCACTCTGGAATTATAGATGAACTCACTAAACTAGGTATAAATCCCTATGTCACAAGATGGGTTGCTAACTGGCTTACTGACGGAACCCACACTGTAAAAGTAGCAGACTCCAAATCAGACTTCAGACCAATGACAAGTGGAGTACCACAGGGTTCAGTCATGGGTCCTCTCCTGTTTGGTATCTACTTCTCTGAAGTACAGGCTAACACAGAAGGTCTTTGGCTAACTAAATTCACAGATGACTGAAAACTAGGAGCCATAATCGAAACTCCTAACAATGTGGACATCCTACAAAAGGGCCTCACTGAGACAGATGTCTGCTGTCATAGCCATGGTCTCAAGCTCAATGCTAAAAAGTGCATTGTCATCCCCTTTGGTAAAAACTCTGTACCTATGAACTACCACATAGGTGATAGTCTACTTAACACTGAAAGTGTGATAAGAGACCTTGGGACACAGGTGGACAATAGTCTCTCCTTTGATAATCACATCACCACAGTGGTCAGGAAATCCTCCTACATGGCACACCTCATCACAAAAGGTTTCTCATGCAGAAAAAATGAGGTCATTGTTCCCCTCTATTCGTCACTCATTAGACCCATTATAAAGTACAATGCCCCTTTTGGTATGTACCTCACAAGACATCTACAACAACTGGAAAGGCCACAAAAATACCTCACAAAGAAGATTACTGGCCTCAAACAGATGCCTTATACAGACCGTCTCAAAAAACTCCAGCTTTACTCCGTCACATATCACCTACTCAGAGGCGATCTCTGCCTAACATGCAAAGCTATGTCAAACCCAGAGCTGTTGGACATGCTCCACTTAAAGAAACCCCAATTCTTCTGAGCTATACACTCTAGGGACCTAAACCTTGTCACCACAATAAACAGAACATGCTGGAGGGATAGATTCCTGTCCCAGAGACTTCCTATACTCTGGAACAGACTACCTATCTATGTCAAACAGAGCTCCTCATTAGCACTCTTCAAGAAAAATCTTGATGAATGGATGGGTAATAGGAAATTCACCCCGGGGATCACTTCTGTGGTTCTGCTTGACAGGGGCACAGGAAAATAATTTTCTTGGGTGGCAAAAGCCAGGGTACCTTTTTGGCTAGGCTTGTATAGGCCCTAGGGCCAATAGCCTAGTACCTACCTATGAACCTATGAACACACTGTCGACAATCACCATAAGTACACAGACCTCACTACTGTACATACTATGACAGAATGTCCAGGTTTTGTCCTCAAATATAACCCCTACTATACATGACATGTCTAGCAGTCTGATATCTCACTGGCTTGTTATCAGGTATGATGTCAATAAATAATGGTGCACTGAACATATGCACCCTTACTGCATGATATATGTACAAAGGTTGATGGAGTTCTGGCTGGAGGCACAAACACAGGGCCAATATTGACATGTTGCTGTGATACCTCATACATTTACTGGTGTAACAGGGTTTGTTGTGACATATGTCTTATGAGGGATATGAAGTCAGTAACTCTCATGGCTGTCACCATGTACTGACTGCAATCCTTAGACTATGCTTCTGCAGTTCTAAAGATAGGTAATCTGTGAGTAACACAACACACGTAAGACTCCAAACACTGGCTAGTCTGCAGATAGCCCTACAGGTGGGAATTTCTTCAACTACATAACACTCTCATGACAGCTAGTAAATCATGCAGACCAGCCATATCCACAGAAACCCTGTTAAACCAACATTACTTCAAATACAGAAGAGCAAGACTTACATTCTGTAGTCATGTCTGGAACATCCCCCTCCTGTTTGTTGGCCTGTCTCCACAGTGTATTTTGTCTGAGGTATATCCCAGTACCATCTGTGATGCTGTTTGCCAAACATCAACATGAAGTCCTGCTCATAGTGAATGAAAAGGGCCAACACCCACATGATGTTCCTAGTTAGAGGAGTGTGTTTCCATGCAATTGCCTATGGGAATGTTACGACAGCTTTTCCACATGCATTCAGCTAGTGGGAGACTGCAATTCATGCACAGGCCATCAGCTGATCATGAGCATCACTTACAAAACACATGCTGCTGTCTAAGGAAAGCAGGAGTACTTCTCCACATCCACCAGAGAGGGAATGAGAGAGATAGAGACAAAGTAAGACAGGGAGGGGGTAGGAGAGTAAGAGTTAAGCATGTACATGTCACACACTTACCAGTATGGGGTTTCAAATCTCTGCCTGACTGTGTATCGCTATTACATTTCTATGCAGTTATTGCATGCACCACAGAGCTTATATATTGGAGAGTTGTCCAAAGGTGTATTTGACGGTGAGTGACATCAGCAACAGTGATAAAGGAGGGATAAGGTAGGTGTAGTACATGCACCTGTCCACAAGAACAGGTGTCAAGGATGACACAGCCACATCCTCTCAGGGACTCACACACATTATCACAGTTGGCAGAGTCAGGATTAAAATTCCTTGCTAACTAGTTTGCTGCACTACAGTATTACTCAGGTATCACATGCATCACAGAGGTTATCAGGCTGATATATGGGGAAAGAGTATGTCAAGGTGTCTGACATCAAAAGGCATGCATCAGTAGGGCAATAGGAGGTGTGGTGACAGTGAATGGCATCCAAATCATTGATCTCCACACACACACAGACACAAGTTTGCCAGTACTGACTTGCATGGGTGCATTGCTTCACAGGTGTGTAGTGGTTGACTGTGCCAGAAGGCTGTACAAGGCTAGGCAAAGGGTATACCTTGGCATCAGGCCACATGATAATGGTCTGCAGGGGTGTAGCCTCTGGATTGGCCCACACAGGTGGGTAGTACATTCACCATCCACGCATCTGGGTTATTATTGTGGGTGGCCAGTGCTGTGCAATGCTTGCCATGTATGTGTTCTATATTCCATAACATGGATGGTGTCTTGGATGTGCACACATCCCGCATACATGTTCTGTGACATGTGGAAGTGTACTTGTGGTGTCTGGGGCATGTTGTGTGGACAGATTATCATCTGATGTACCATTTCTGACCTCATGTGGTGAGACCTGGCAATGGAAACCAGGTTGACCCTGCACCTACATTGACAGCATGACACAGGTATTCACTGGTGTCAGTGGCATGTGTATAAGGCATGGTATTTCCTTTGTGGGTTACATTTGTTGAATCTACAGTTGTGGCAGGTCTCCAGTGGGGAACATAGCAAATGACCACTGTATGCAATGATTTGACTATTGTAGGGATGAGAAATGGTGCCATGTCCTCTGTAGTCCACTACAATCACACCATGGTTACTATCTATGGGCAATATGCAGGGAACGGAACTACCTACATAGTGGTTGTTACCTAGCCAAGTGTTTGTATATGAGACATGGGTGGAGAGTGTTCTCTGGGTAATACAAGAGTTGCCTATATTGTTCCCCAATCCATGATGCCACATGTAGGGATATGGATCATCCACATCAGCCTCTCTGCTGTTTGACACCTGTTGTCCTTTTAAGGTGAACATTGTGACATATAGGCCCACCATATAAGAAATTTCCAAAAACCGTTCTACAATGAGTCCTGTTATTACACACTCACAGCTACCTCCACACAGGATACTGATGACAAACACACACAGAGTCTCACAGTTGCCATGTCTGGGATTAGAACTCCTACCTAACTAGTACATCACACTATAGCATTACGCAGTTATAGCACGCACCACAGAGCTTAATGGGCTAATCCTTCCCCAAAGGTGTATTTCAAGGTGAATGACATCAGCAGGCTTGCTAAAGATGGGCAATGCAAATTGTAGCGATTGTGAATGGCCTCAAAAGCATTTATCCCTACACACACAAACACAGAGTCTCACAGTTACCATGTCTGGGATTAGAACTCCTACCTAACTAGTACATCACACTATAGTATTATGCAGTTATAGCACATGCCACAGAGCTTAATGGGCTACTCTTTACCCAAAGGTATATTTCAAGGTGAATGTCATCAGCAGGCTTGCCAAAGTAGAGCAATAGAAACTGTAGTGACTGAATGGCTTCAGAAGCATTTATCCCTACACATACAAACAAACAGACACACACAGTCTCACAGTTACAATGTCTGGAATTAGAACTCCTACCTAACTAGTACATCACACTATAGCATTACACAGTTATAGCATGCGCCATGGAGCTTACTGGGCTACCCCTTCCTTAAATGTGTATTTCAAAGTGAATGACATCAGCAGGCATGCCAAAGTAGGGCAATGGAAAGTGTAGTTCATAGGTACATAGTTTCATAGGTTGGTACTAGGCTAGCAGCCCTAGGGCCTATACAATCCTAGCCATAACAATTCCCTGGCTATTTCTTCCCACAATATTTACTTCCCTGGACCCCTGTCTGGCTGGATGACTGACGTGATCCCCGGGGTGAATTTCCTATCTCCCATCCAATCGTTAAGGTTCTTTTTGAAGAGGGACAAAGAGGCACTCTGCCTGACATGTATGGGCAGTCTGTTCCAGAGTCTGGGTAGTCTCTGGGTCAGGAACCCATCCCTCCAGCATGTTTTGTTCATTGTGATGGCAAGGTTTGGCTCCCTGGAGCATGTGGCTCTGAGGGATTAGGATTTCTTTATGTGTAGCATGTCCAACAGCTCCGGGTTTAACATGGCCTTGTATGTTATGCAGAGATCATCTCTGAGTAGACAATATGTGACAGGGTATAGCTGTATGATTTTCAGATGGTCAGCATAGGGCATCTGCTTTAGGCCTGTGATTCTTTTAGTGAGGTATTTCTGCAGCCTTTCTAGTTGTTCCAGATGTCTTGAGAGGTACATACCAAACGGGGCATTGTATTCTATACTGGATCTACTGAGAGATGACTACAGTGGGACAATGACCTCCTTTTTTCTGGATGAAAAGCCCTTAGTGATGAGGTGTGCCACATAGGCAGATTTCCTGACTGTTGTGATGTGGTTATCGAATGTGAGACCACTGTTCCCCTGTGTCCCTAAGTTTCTTATAACACTTTCAGTGTTTAGTGTACTGCCACCTATGTGGTACTTCATGGGTACATGTTTCTTCCCAAAGGGGATAACTATACATTTCATGGCATTGAGTCCATGGCTCTGGCACCAAGCATCTGTTTCTATAAAGCCCTTTTGTAGAATATCCACATCATTTGGGGATTCAATATTGGCTCCTAGTTTGCAGTCATCTGCAACTTTTGTTAGCCAGAGTTCCTTAGTGTTGGCCTGTACTTCACAACAGTAGATGCCAAACAAGAGTGGTCCCAGGACTGGACCCTGAGGTACTCCAAGTGCCTTACTGGGCTACTCCTTCCCCAAAGGTGTATTTCAAAGTGAATGACATCAGCAGACCTGCCAACATAGGGCAATGGAAATTGTAGTTATTGTGAATGGCCTCAAAAGTATTAATACCTTCACATACACACACACACACACACACACACACACACACACACACACACACACACACACACACACACACACACAAGCACACGTTTCACATTTGCCATGTCTGGGATTAGAACTCCTACCTAACTAGTACATCAAACTTCAGCATTACACATTTACAGCACGTGCCACCGAGCTTACTGGGCTACTCCTTCCACAAAGGTGTATTTCAATGTGATTGATATCAGCAGGCTTGCCAAAGTAGGGCAATAGAAATTGTAGTGACTGTGAATGGCCTCAAAAACATTGATCCCTAAACATACAAACAAACACACAAAGTTTCACAGTTGACATGTCTGGGATTAGAACTCCTACCTAACTAGTACATCACACTACAGCATTATGCAGTTATAGCACATGCCACGGAGCTTACTGGGCTACTCCTTCCCCAAAGGTGTATTTCAAGGTGAAAGACATCAACAGGCTTGCCAAAGTAGGGAAATGGGGAGTGCAGTGTGTGTGCATGGGCCATAAACCACTCATCTGGAAGCAGACACACAACACTCAGTCACACACAGGTTTACATTTAACAGGTACATGTATACAACTGCTAGATGAATAATGACTTGTACAGTCATGTTACACAGTTATCAAAAGCACCACAGACACTATAGTGCTGAAGGATACCAGAGGCAAATGTCTACAGTGATTGACATTTGCACATCATGTGGTTTTAGCCAATGGGATGTGTGCTGGGTGGGACAGACCTCATGATGGCAGGCTCTTTGTCACTGTCTGTCACTCTCTTACACACATCTGTGTATGTGTAAGTTTTGCCTATTATAGTGTGTTGTCCTTGGATATATGTGTGTATTCCTATCCAATGTGTGTGCAAAGCATGACTGGTGTGCAATGAGGAGTGTGTGCACAAACATCTGTGACTGTCAGATATGTATAGTCCACTGTTGTTGCCAGACATGGGCTTCATTTCAATAAGTATGGGAGCATGCCCAGTATGACCTTCTGTATTGAATATGTGAATCCATTCCAGGTAGGTTGTACTCCAGTGCAGGCCTTTGTGTTCTACACCTACAGCTAGCAACCTGTTTCTGCTGGATATCTGTAGATCGGTTGACAATATGGGGTCAAAACAGGCAAAGGGTAGTGGGTTACTGTAGGCAATTGTGTCTGTGCTACTTTTGCTACATGGTTTTGGTGTTAGCAGAGATATTCAGACATATGTACTGTTTTACACTGTGATGTTTTATGTCATCAACTACTGTCAGGTATACATATTTGCTTGCAGCAATTTCCTGGGGAACACAGGGTGAATGAAGCTGTGTCCAGTATTGTGGTCTGCAGCCTACATATTCTTGCACAATCATGCCATTCTGGAAGGGAAGCTGCAGACACTTGCTGATGGGTCTGTGCTTATGGTTCAGCACCTTGGTACAGTGGTGGCTGAGGATCCCATGCTTATACATCCATCAACGTGACAGTATGGCCATATCCTGCTGTGGCCATACCTCACAGTTGTACAAATTCACACAGATTACCCAGAGGCAGGGCTCATATTTCTGGTCATTACCCCTTTACATTGTGGTTTACAAGCAGGTTTGTAGACATCCATTCCTGTGTTTGCAGGCAGTGATAGTATGTGCACATGGCTGAGTTTCAGACTTCACACATCCCATGGCGTCCATGCTCCTACCCCCCCCCCGTTATTCTATCCTCTTCCAAACATTATGCAAACATTATCTGATAAGTTCCCTATAGTTATCACTTCATCCCAGTAGTATTTTGGGGTTGGTCCACAGTTCATGCAGTAGGACATGGTGGGCATGTTACTGGGATTTGTTGACATGGCCTTGCATTTGGTTTCTGTGGACTGTGTTATGTTGTTATTTGGGAGTCCATGAGCTAACATACATTGGCAGTATGGTTGAGACACAGACCTTTGACAGAGGACTGTAGGGCATGTGGTAGTGATACAGGCCATCTGTAGCAGGCCATTGCATTGTGTCACTCCTACAGTCCCAGGCTGCAAGCCACTATATTCCCCTGGGGTGATAGTGTAGGTGTGCAAGGTTTTAATGTCATTAGTTTCTGTCATTATTGATCCAGTGGTGTGGATGCTGGCAGGATGCTGGTTACAGCTAGGGGCACACCTGCATGGGACATCTCTTCAGCATGCTGCATTCTGTGGCTATTTCCATACAGAGGTGGGGGGTCATATTGTACTTATTCCCAACAGCAAGGAAAAGACCTGTGAGGTACCTATGGCTGATGGTGGGGTGAGCTGGGTGCATGTGTGCTATGGAAGCTACTTGCAGCTGACTCACAGGTATACACTTATGCTGGCTTGTGCGGGGACATCAGCAATTTCTCAATACTTCATACCTGTGACCTTTGTAGTCTACCAGTGTTTGGCCAGACAACATCAGTATTCCATATTACAAACCTAACTAATGTGCTGCTATCCTGTATGCATAATTCCAAAGGTGTGTCCATTTGACAGTAACATTTTATATACTGTCTGTCTAGGGTACTTACACCTGTGTAGTGCTTCTATGTCTGGGCCCACATTCATGCCATGTCCATCTTTCAGATGGTGACAGATATTACATCTGAACAATTCTATGGCCTACTGCTGGAATGTGTCTTGCTGGGATGAATTGTGTTTGGCACAGCAGTTGTGAGAACTTGGCCCTGTCATTGGCAGTACTGGCCAGTGGCCACCAGGACAAAATCCATGCCTACATGCTGACCACTCTCACACAATATACAACACTCACCAACCTAACACACACAACCCTGCATATTGTACATGTGCCACAATTTATCCTGCTACTTTGGCTGGCTCAGGTAATCTGTGCTCCACTGTTGTTACACCTCAACATACATGTTACTACATTTTACTACATTTCTACATAGGATTGTGGGGGGGGGGGCACACCTGACAACTGTACACATTTGCTATGATTTGCTATGATTGTACTGGTATTTCAGGTACTTCATTTCATTCTGTATTCTGACCTATCATGCAGACTAGAGGCATATCAGTGTACTACAGTTCTTAGGTTTTATTGACCTACATTTCACTTTCAGACTTCTTACCCTTTAGAACTAACATCCCACTGCCTGACCTGTTGTAGTCTGTCTGTGTAGGTCTGGAGGGGGGCTGTTCTCCATAGCCATCAATCAGAGGCCTTAGCATAGCCTTTCTTTGTGTTTGTCTACGCCTGCCCTGCTGGCTGAGACTGTTGTCGGGTATGTGAGCCTCACTGACTGGCATGTGTGTGTCCTATGGACACACATTTGGCCTACCACATTTCCTGCAGTGGGTTTTGTCACCTTGTCTAGTATTAGCTACTGTGGTGACACCAGTATTTGTTACAGATTTCATGCTGCCAATATAGGTATCTATCTGCTGGCATCCCATTCAGCCACACGATTCCCTTGCATGCTCACATCCATACCATAGATACAAGTAACAAAACAAACTACTCCATTCAGCAATTGATAGGGAGAGTGACTTACCTTGTGGCTGTGCCAGTACTGAGGATGGTGCTGGAGGGCTGACTATGTTGGATGCACATAGTACACTCCCTATACATGGTTAAGCACTGGTAGTGCCATGTTTGGCATCCCTTTAACTGTATGTGAAAGTCAGAGAGAGGTGTCAATCCCTGGGTTCCTACTGTATCAGTGTATGTGCTCTGCGTAGCCTCTTTGCCAAGGCCTGGGCATACTTGGCATGCCTCCTTTTGCCTACTGTGGCAGGATCAGGTTGTTCCTCCTCTGAGTCACTCTGTGCCTGTGCAGGCCTTGGCAATGGTGGGGGGCTGTGTGGTCCTGCTCCGTGCTGCTCCTGCTGCAGCTGTTTCCGCAGATCATATTGTGCAGCATGGCACATATGATGACAATTTGGGTACATGTAGCTGGTGAGTACTGCAAGGCTCCACCGGATATGTCCAGGCACTGGAACCGTGACTTGAGCATCCCAAACACATGCTCTATTATGATTCTGGTCTGTGCGTATGCCTCATTATGGAGTTCTTGTTTGGGTGTGTATACATTTCTGATGGGTGTCATCAGCCACGGATCCAGCGCGTAACCAGCATTCCCCACTAGGTGGCCATATGGGATGTCCCCATTGGCAAATCTCTGGTACAGCTGTGTCATATGCCAGATGTGGGAGTCATGTTAGCTTCCAGGGCTGCCAGCATACACATTCATTATAATGCCGTGGGCATCGTACATGACCTGGCAGTTGATGGAGTGAAAGTCCTTCTGGTTTATGTAGACTCTACCTCACTTGCTGGGTGGTGATTTGATGTGTATGCACGTGCAGTCTATAGCACCCCGTACCTCAGGGTATTCTGCTATTTGGTGGAAGAGATGCATATTTCTGGTAAACGCCTCACAGGTGTTGAGAAAATATATGTGCTCACTGGCATGTGCTGATATGGCATCCAGGAACTGGTGGAGTACCCTGGATGCTGATGCCTGTGAGACCCCATGATATCCCCAGTTGACCTTTGGAAGGTACTTGTGGCTAGTATTCTTAGGCCTACACATACCTTGGTATCCATTAGGATGGGTTCCCCTCTGTTGGTTCTGTGTGTGAGGTGTGGCCGACGCAGTTCAACAATTTGCTGTAGGAGGTCCCTGTCCATCCTATAGCGCTCCACTATCTCCAGCTCATGTAGCCCCTGGTAGGTTACCCTGGGTTGGTACACTCTTCTCCTTCTCCTCACTGTAGGTTGGTCATCAGAATTCTCATCCTCACAACCCTCAGCCTCTTCCATATGTTGATTTATGAGAGCAAATGCAGCCCCTATCATTTTGTTGCTTTTGTTAGGTGAAATTTCCCTGTTTGTGTACACCGGTGTTGTAGAGTTTGTAGGAAAAAACAGAAGGAAAGGCATTTGCATAGTTTATAATAGTGTGCTACACTGGGTTGGGCTGCTGCCTGTGTAATTGGCTAATTCTGATACATTTCACCTGCCAGCTATGCTAGTTCTCCTTGATTACCTTCCTATTGCTGTTTTCCCTTCCCATTGCCTTCCTGTTTAAGCCCAGAGGTGTGCCACACAAACACAGTGCTCAGATGTGCACGTAGCTGCTATTTCCTGGTTTACTTTTTTTGTTTGTTTGTTTAAAACCGGGTGCACAGCGCGCACACCCATTTAGGCAATGTAAAGTGTGCTTGGCAGCTTCAGACACACCCCCTTCCTTAGCTCTGCTTAGCTCAGGGCAAACCTGAGCCACAGGGCTCCAATAAGCTTACATTATTCCTGACACACCCCTCTATGATGTCAGCTAGCTCTTAGGCTTGCACCATGGTCTTCCTGCACCTACACGGTTGGGTGCAGATTAGCCATGATGGGAAATCTGTGATTCAGTATCACTCCCCTCATTTGCATAGGATTGCCTGCTAATGCCTAGTTACAAGTCCCACACTGAGCCTTCCTCCTTAGCAACCACTATTCACTGGCCTTCTTGTCTTCTGACTGCCATTGACTATAATGGCAAAATTGTGATTTTGCAGGAAAAGCTTTTTTTCAGGGTTTTTCTTTTATTTTCAATCCGATCCTGTTTGCGCACCACTACCCTATGCTTAAACGGCCAAAATCGGCCCCAAAAAAAGTTTTTTTTTTTTTTTGCAAATGTTTTCCATGCCAGTGGCCATATATTTAGCCATTGGCATGCTTTACACATTATATACACCCTTTATTTGGAGCTGTCATGGCTCCGTTTTTTAGTTTGCAGAAATGTACTCGGTTACTAACCGAGTACAATTCTGCAGGTTACACTAGTCCTGCACGGATAGCTGCCAGCTTTCTGGATCACAAATTTACCTCATTTGCATGGTTTTCACCTGCAAATGGGGTAATTAGCATACAGGAGCTGTGTCCATACAGGAGTGCTCGTGCACGTCCCGGAGACTTGTTCCTGGATCTCTCTGTGGCCATATTGCCTCCAGCAGCTCCTTCACTATTGCTGCATGCCGTGCAGAGCTTGCTGAATCCTGGGGAATGTTTTTTATGTTATGCTCTATCTATCTTAAACATGTTTTGGATCTTTTCTCTCCAGGCCTGTATTGAAAATAGATGATTTTCAGTTGGACTACTCTGGTTAACAAATGAAAAGAAGCAGATTAATAAATATATTACTTTATATTGAAAAAATCATATATACAACACTTCTACTAATGCTGCATATATATATATATATATATATATATATATATATATATATATATATATATATACACACACACACACACTTACACACACACACACACACACACATATATGCTGGTTTATGGCAAATTGCTGAATGAAATTCTTCTTACACTGGCTGGCAGCTTTTGAACACTTGCAATCGAAAAACAAAATTCCTGAAATGCAGGTATACTAGATTCAAAGTTATCAAATTCTAAACAACACACCATAGTAATAGGCAAATTAGCAATGCAGATTAATAACACATTGAAAATGTTGAAATAAATACTTCACAGGACAACACAAAGTATTAAAACTTTCACAAAAGCCACACAAAAAAACTGCAACCTGCAGACTGCAAAGACAAAGTTCAATCTAACACAAAAAATATGCACATCCTCAGTAGAAGCAAATCTCTGGTCTGTACATCTTAGAACTTAAAAAAAAGCTAAAGCAACTTTTCAAAATCACAAACACAAGAGCCTAGACACTCCCAACAAAAGTATATGTGTAAACAGCAAAACTAATTCAATACAGATGACAAGCCGTGCTGGTAATACAAAAACAAATGTTTTTAGCAGGTGGCAATTCCCCCTCAGTACTGTCACCCCCCCCCCCTGCACATTATATATACTTACTCTTAGACTGAACAACAGTGTGGAAAGGGCAAATTCCCCATGACCACTAAATGCATTCTCTCAAATAACATTTATTTAGCCCTTCACTATTCGATCAGTCGTGCCAAGTGATTTGTGTACATTCATTCACTTCCCCAATCAATGAAAATAACCACCTTAATAAAATTTCAGCAGTATGGCCATTCAACCAAATGTCAGAAACTTGTATTAGTATGTTTGTGTGTGTGTGTCTCTGTCTCTCTCTTGCTCTACTCCCTACACATCTACTCCCACCCTACTTCAGACCAACTAACTGGACTCTAAATCCAAATACTAAACCTCAGGCCCCTCTGTACACCTGTCCTTCCTTCCCAAAAAATACTACTCTCCTTCCTAAAATAAAATTATCTCCCCTTCTCCCTATCTCCTCTATGCAGAAAAAAAAATTCTCGCTACATAGACAATTACTCTCCTTCAAACCATTACTTCTATCAGGCGACATCCACCCTAACCCAGGCCCCTGCCACCCTAACCTGAACAATAATCCTTCTATCCAAAACTCAACCAACCTCTCTCCCTCCAAAAACAAATATCTTTCTGCTCTATCAACCTTAGTATTATATTAAATAAAGTTCAGGACCTCCATGGCTGGCTAGCTAACTATACATCAGACATAGTCACCCTAACTGAAACCACACAGTCAAGACAGTGAAATTACCCCACCTGGATATAATATCCTTAGACTTGACAGGCAAAAGAAAAGAGGAGGGGGCATAGCCATTTTATACCCTGATCACCTCTCTATAACTAGTCCAATCCTCCCCCTACCCTCTTTCTCTCCTGCTGAACTCCTACTTGCTAATATCAAATTTAACAACTTTACCACCATTACTGTTGTCGCAATTTATATCCCCCCTGGAGACAATATTAGCATACTTGAGAACATCCTATCCCACCTCTCTTAGAACATCCATAATGAAACCATCATACTAGGTGATGTAAACATAGATTGGCTCTCAATACAAACTCCCAATACTACCTCCTGTATCAACCTACATGGATTTGAGCAGCTAATCACTACCCTTATCCATATAAATAAATCACATCTTCCAAAGTCTCTTCTGGACTGGATTCTGGTGCCTCACCCCAAAAACTACCATAACCCTCACACTCTACCAAATGCTCTTAGTGACCACTGCCCAATCACAGATATACTCCCCATTTCACCAGACCTTTCAAATACATCACTTCCCATAAAACCTCATCTTTCAGTTCCAACTCTTTCATAGACCAACTCTCTAGAATTAACTGGTCCCATCTCACCACTCTTCCCTTAGATGAGGCTGTCCACTCTTTCAACTCCACCTTTCTTAACATCCTCAACTCCATTGCTCATCTCCGCACAATAAGAATCAAAACTAAATCCGCAACTTGGCTAACCAAATCTACTCTTACCCTGATGAAAAAATGCGACAGGATATGGAAATTATGGATTAAATCTAAGACCCCTTCTCTCCTACAGACCTACAAAGAACTTAGGAATCAAATAAAGAAAATTATCAACAAAGACAAGTCTAACTTATATGCAAATCCTCTCATTAACCTAAAATCAGACCCCAAAAAATTCTGGAACACAATCAACCATATACTACATCCAGGAAACCCTTCCCCTCCAAACCCATGCCCAAATAAAACTGCAGAAGAAACTGCTACTACATTTAACAATCACTTTATTGATTCAAAAACTACCACTATAAATGCTCTTTCCACTAGGAAAAATGCTAATAACTAAACAATCCCTATCCCCCCCATCCTTCTAACTCCTTTTCCCTTAAATCCATATCAACTAACTATATTAAATCCTTACTCTCTAAACTCAAACCTTGCTTCCCCTAGGCTGAAAATCTACCTTCCTATTTCATACAGATTGCAGCAGAACCCTTAGCCTATCCTGTTTCCATCCTGATTAACTGATCCATCTCTGAATCATATGTCCCAGCAATATGGAAAATATTCTTCACATTACCTATACACAAAGGCAGAAATTCTTCTGATATATCAAACTTCAGGCCAATAGCTATACTTTCTCCCCTCTCTAAGAGTCTAGAGAAATGCATTCACAAGCAGATAATGCAGTACCTTCTAGAAGAGAGCCTTCTAACACACACACAACATGGTTTTCACCCCAAACATAGTACTATAACTGCTTTAATATCCTTTATCAATACTGTATCTCTAGCCCGTGACAACATAAACTAGTTTCATGTCTGTTCCTTGACCTCTCCAAAGCCTTTGACACTGTCTCCCATCCCATCCTCTTGGACAAACTCTCCCATTTAAAATTCTGTCCCCCCACCATATCCTGGTTTTCTATCTATCTCTCTAACTGCCAGAAATCTATTAAATGGCATTCTGCACTATCTCCCCCTTAATGTAACAATGGGAGTCCCCCAAGGTTCCATACTTGGGCCACTGCTCTTTAATATTTTCACTAACCTACTCTACACCTCTTGTCCCCACTCTACACTGGTACAATATGCAGACGATTCAACTGTCATCACTATTGCAGACAATCCATCTGACCTCCACTCTACTACCCAAACATCATTCAATACCATACAGACATAGCTTTGTGATGACAAATTAATTCTCAACCCTATGAAAACTAAGCTTCTACTCTTCCTCCCCAAAAACCTTATCAGTCTCAAAACTACTTTCTCCATCCATTCAAGCAATAACACTATCACTACTGCTGAACCCTGCACTAAACTGCTGGGAGTCATAATAGACGATCAGCTTAAATTTGATCTCCAAGTCAATAATTCTATCAAAAAGACTCACCAGAAACTTGGACTTCTTTATCGCAACAAGAGACATTTACCAGCACAGCCAAAATAACTCTCTCCCATACATTTCTTCTTTCCACCCTTCTTTATAGCTGTCAATTATTCAGGGACCTTAACACCACACTCGGTACAAAACTTGAAACAACCTATAACAAGGTAGCTAGGTTTGCAGCAAACCAAACCTATAAATCACACCATTGCTTATCCCTTAAACAAATGGACTGGCTTGAATTCCCTCACTTGTTCCTACTTAATCAACTACAAATTGTCTACTCCATCTTCTATCTACCATCTTTCTGTCCTAGCCTTCTTTTTATTATATCTAAATATTCCTCAACCAGGACACTACATAGCTCTGATCAAGATTTCCTTCAGATCTATAAACCCAAAACCAAAACAGGATGTTTACTCTACTGCTATAACCCTGTTGCAACTTGGAACCAACTCCCCCAAGAAATTAGGTCCCTTGGCCATACCAAGCATTTCAAGCTAGCCACTCGCAGTTACCTAAAAAAATGGTCCTGTCACTGTAGTTATCCTCCCTGAAACTACCCTACTCCCTATTTCTTATACCTCCCCCTCTATCAGCCTGCATTTTCTTATACTTCTTATACCTCCCCCTCTATCAGCCCTCTCTTTCTTATATTAATCACATCTTCCTCTATATGTTTCCCTTCGATTCCTTCTTCCTCTCCTGTCTATCTTAACTTCTACCCCTGTGTCCCACTGTATTAACACCTGTTTCCCCTTGCTATTCTTTGTACTTATACTGTATATAACCAAACAGGAATTATAAACGCATTATTCCTTGATGACATTGCACCGGAGTATTTTTTTTTTCTGTATTGAATTATTGTAAATGTCATTTTGATAAGTTTGTCTTAGTGCAAATATGATTTCTTAACTGTTGTTTGTAAAATTTATAAACTCACTATGGAGCTTTTCTCCTTGGGTCTCCACTGAAAACTAGCCAAAAGCTCAGTTGGACTAACCCAGTCAACGAATGTAAAATAAATAAATAAAATAAATAATATATCTATATATGTATGGGTTCACTACTAAATATCGAAATACCACAATCCCGAGACTCTGAATATCAACCCCCAGAATCACGAGATTGCGGAATCTCGAAAACTGTAAATGGAGATTGCTGTACAGTGCGGAACGGGAACTTTGCCATTCTGTCCACTGTAGTGCGATCTTGGAATTGGTATATTTAAGTTGCAGGAGGTTGGGGGGCAAAAATATTATTACTGATGGTTTTGTGTTTTAGTTTTTTTTTTTTTTTTACTTCAAGATTCTGCAATCTTGAGATTCTGGGTGTCTGTATTCAGAATGTCGGGATTTTGGTATTTCAATATTTAGTAGTGATCATATATATATATATATATATATATATATATATATATATATATATATATATATGTGTGTGGATCTACTTTACATTACCGAACCGACACTTCACCGACACACAAAACACCGACCCCAAATAACCGAAAATACACAACACCGACAACTCACAAAACCGAACACAATTACACCGACACAAACAACGTAAACTACACATGACACACAATGACATATCCACTAACCCTAACCCAAACCCTAACCCTAAGGTCCGACACTACCGCACAGTTACCCTACCCGCACCCTAACCCTAACTCAGTTAACCCACCCCTACACCTAAAGACTGTCACTATCGCACACTTAACCTACCTGCACCCTAACCCTAACTCACTTAACCCACCCTACAACATAAAGCCCGTCACTATCGCACACTCACCCTACCCACACTCTAAACCTAACTCACTTAACCCGTCCCTAAACTACAGTCCGTCACTATCACACACTTACCTTACCCGAACCCTAACTCCGACACTACCACACACTCACCTTTCCCACACCCTAACCCAAAATCCCACAATATCGCACACTTACCTGACCACTCCTAACTCCGTCACTATCGCACACTTACCGAGTCGCGCTCACACGTTACCCTTGTTGGTCTTTCGGCTGTCGGCAAATCACCTTTTCGATCAACTTGCTTGTCGGTCGTTTCGTCTCGGTCTTCTGCGTGTCGGTGAAGTGTCAGTTCGGTAATGTAAAGGGGACCCATATATATATATATATATATATATATATATATATATATATATATATATATATTTGGGTCTGTATAAATGTGTGTGTGTGTAAAAAAATATATTTGTGTATGTGTATAAATAAATGTGTGTGTGTGTGTGTGTGCATATAAAAAAAAAAATATATATATATATATATATATATATATATATATATATAAAAACATATATGTGTGTGTGTGTGTGTGTGTGGGATCACTACTAAATCTCGAATTACGGAATCTCGAGACTCTGAATCCCGATGACCAGAATCTCAAGATTTCGTAATATCAAAAACAAACAAAAAAAATTTTTGAAAGGATATGCAGGGGGGCAAATCCCCCCACACCCTCTGCAACTTAAATATACCATCTCCGAGATCGCACCACAGTGGAGTGAATGGCAAAATAGTGCTGTGCAGAGCGGAATGGAAATTTTGCCATTCACTCCACTGTAGTGCGATCTTGGAATTGGTATATTTAAGTGCAGGGGTTGTAGGGGGGGGGGGCTCGCCCCCCTGCATACACCTGTCTAAATCTTTTTTTTTTTTTTTTTGCTCTCGATATTACAGAATCTCGAGATTCTGGTCTTATGTATCCAGAGTCTCGAGATTCCGTAATTTTAGATTTAGTGGTGATCCCGTGTGTGTGTGTGTGTGTGTGTGTGTGTGTGTGTAAATAAACATGTATGTGTATGTTTATACACAGCTCTCATCATGCTATCCATCTAGATACAAGATCTGGTCACATCTAAATTTACAACATCAGCTCATCAAAGACTATACATTTATCCTGCATTAAACAGCATGTTCCAGACATACTACAGCTAACAGAACATCAATGAAGGAGTTAAAGTACATTACCCCATTCAAAAACCAACACAGACATGTTACAGCCTGCATATCTCTCGATCACTTAGAGCAAGAAATCTGGACAAAGCCACAAATAACGGGGGAACAAAGGCCCAAAAATATGGGCACTTTTTAAATATTGGTCTTACAAACTTAGAAAGTTGATAGATAACAGGTTTTGTATTAGCATGAATTTTCTGATAGATATGAAGTCTGAAACTCGAATGTCTGCTATTATTGTCTGACTTCAGCCCTCAATAATTTGTAAGAAAACAACAGTTTTATGAGAAACAGACCAAAAATATGAGGCCAAAATTTGGACATTCATCGAAAATCTGGACATTTGAGAGATATGGGTACAGGAAGTAAGGAAGCAATTACTAAGTACAATGGTGTGACATACCAAATGAAGCCTAATTTTGCAGAATATATTATAAGCACATGAAATCGCACATTTACTGGTAAACAAAAATGCACATTTACTGGTAAAAGGAAGCTGTTTTCCTGCCAAAACAAGTCAGAAGGGAAAAAGAGCATAAAGCACGATACTGACAATGTAAAGAAATGTAAACCAAGTTATCTTTAACAGAAGGCAGATGAGCACAACTTATGATCACTAATATGTGCACATTTCAGCATGTGTACTAGAGTAACATTAATAACAAAGTGGTGTTTTAGAAAGGTGTTCAGTTCTGTTTAGAGTTGTGTAAATCTTCCAGCAGATGGCAGTAAATACATAATTATCAAGGTAATACTAGTCCTGGACTTTCAGCACTAAAACACTAAAAAGAAAATTACTATCCAGCTCCTTTCTAAAACTAAGAGCTCTGGTTTAGCAGGGTCATGTAGTCTGAGTTTCCTCATGAAGGTAGCTGCACAGTCCTTGCTTAATCTGTTAACTTTATTTAGAAACAGAAGTATAAATAAATCAGCAGTACCCTGTATGAGGGAAGAAGCTGACCCCTCCACAAAGGGGTACTCCAAATGAAGCAAACAGTATTTGGCCCATTGCAATTCTAAATATCACAGCTAAGATTATAAAGCCTGTAATGTACACACAGTTCACAGAATGTATTGATCATTTAAGACAATATTCTCAGTGAAGTAAAACAGATTTTGGAAGGGTATCTCTGCTCTGCCAGTGAATGCATACTGATTGTATACCTTTATTGTGCACTGCTAAGAATAACTATAAAGCCCAGAAAAAAAAAGATGCAATAGAGCTTCACAAAACCTGAAGGATGATTAGAGGTCTTCTATGTGATACTAAACCTTAAGAAAGAGTAAAGCAATCCAAGCTTTGCACCAGCTATCATATGCCCCATGCAGTAAGCTATTACTACCATAATTGAAAATAGGAGACAAGGCACTGGCTAAAACTGCTCCATCCTGATTAACAGCTATATTTGCAGCTAATGCATCATAAAAAGTTCAGCTAGTTTATTGCTACACTATAAGAACTGGAATTAACCACTGAACTGATACCACATCTGGGACTTAGAAGGCCAGCTAAATGCCCATACAGTTATGAACCACTGTTCTGTTGAAACTGCCTTTGTAAAACAAATTTATTTTTACTACTGGACAGCACTTCCTAACTCTGTGTCTTACTGTTATTACTGACGTTCTAGGACTAATTCAGTGAGTAACTTGTTGTTACAGAGTAGGTAGTGACCATCCTAGGTAGCACTTATATTGACTGAAGTAAGCTGGCTGATTTTAAATACGTGTCAAAATTATTCACCTAATCGTTACTGTAATTACTAATCATGGCCACTTTTACTAACTGTTGTTTACTGTCATACCTTCTGGCTCATTTTACATGTGAAAACCTATTGTGTAATTACTGTACAGCATTCCTCTGAGGTCCTCCACTGAAAAGGAGCTAACGAATAATAGGTTGGAAACAATGAAGTCACTAGGAGTAGCATAAGTGGAGGCCAGGACCTAGCCCCCTCTTGGACACAGATGAGTCCCAGATGTAACAGGGCAGTCATGGCCCTACATTCAAAATATTGTTTAAGGTGGATGTTGGTGCCCTTCTTGCATATTTAGAAATGGATTTTCAGGTGAGAGCTAAACTATGGACCACATAATGTACCTGAAATGTGAAAATATTTTAATAGAAAGAAGTATCCGAATGCATGTTCCCCTCAGTACTATTGTGCAGATCATGCTAGTTAGCAGATGGCAGTGTTATAGCAGTTACGGGGAATGCAAACGTGACTTATTCTATTAAATACTTTTGATAGACTAATGGTTGACCACATATTTTTAGAATGTCATTTCAGAGCTTTAATGAGTTTCACATCTGTTACTGTTAATTTATATGTCTTATTTTATAGCAGGAATATGGTATGATATTTTATCTCGTTTTCTGATTGGGGTAGTTTCTATGAAAATAGAAAACCTGAAGGAAGTAGTGTGGAATGAATTAAACATCAACATTCCCCAGTGAGATTACTTAATCAACAACTTATTTTATTTAACAAGCTTCACGGTTGCAAGTTGGGTAAGTGAATCTCTTTTGACAAAATGATTGTTCAACAGACTGAGACTAAATAAGCTATATGATTGCCTTGCAGTATTCTCTTTCATTTACTACTAGCAGGGATGAATCACACTGGTTTCATATATGTTTTTCAGCTGTGGTTATTGCATATGATTTTTAACTATACAACATGCATGGTCAGTGATGCTGTTCACAGAGCTGGTTTCATGATAAGTATTGACATCTTTGCTTTAATGGACACCTTGTCATCAGAGCCAAGCCAGGACATTTGTAGTACATATACAGGTAACAAATGCCCTAGAAGTGTCTGACTCCTCTGTACTGTTCATTGTTGCCAGGTAATGGTTAGAAAGAACTGAGAGCTTGGGGTATACAGTAAGACAGCCAGACTCTGCTTTGTGTATGTTCAGTGGGAGGAACGTGTGGGCATAGGTCATAGAGATGGTACATCTATGCAGTGACCACCCCTTCTGTGGGCACAAGAACTGCTTAGCCTATGTACATACTGGTGCAGAGTCCACCACTCCCGACTGTCCTGGCAGATTATGGCTACCTATGTAGAACTAATTGGGTCCTTAAATGCTGTGGTCCATACTGCTCACAGTTGTGAATGTTCTCTTTGTTCTTGTATACTGGTAATAGAACTCTTTATCCCAACTAACTGAAGAATGACCTTTCTCTTCATACTTCTAGGAGTACCCTCAGCAGCCATTTCTCCCCTAACTCCCTCAACATCATTCGTGATCATATCTGCTGTGACCTCACCTGAGCCTGCTGCTTTCCCTGATGACTTCATTTTCTTTTGTGCTGTTCTTACTTGTTCTAGGGTAGGGTCCTCCTCCTCTTTCATCATAGACTGTGTCTGGGGCAGTACAGCTTTTGTGGGATTTTCTTCACTCAGAAGCTGCTGGAAGTCCTACTTTCATCTGTTTTTCGTGTCCTGTGGACTGCTGAACAGGTTGTTGCTTGCACCCCTTATGAAGGGTGCCTAATGATTATTTTCTTACCTTTCTGTCTTTGTCTTGTGGTCTGATAGAATTTCTTTGTGCTATGTGCTGAGTCACTTTCCAGAAACTGATAGAGTGCCTCTGATCCCTTGTTTTTTTGCTAGGGCCTTTTTGTTAGCCAATCAGTATTCCTTCTTAGCTTGATCTGTCTTTTCTGTTCTCCACTTTTTCCCTGCACCCCTCCTTTCTTTTCATAATGTCCTGAACTTCTGAATTCCACCACCAACTTTCCTTATGTACTTTATTTACGTGTCTGGCTTGGCTGCATATTTGTTCTATAGTCCTCACGCATGCTGTTTTGAGAAGCTGGCATTCTTCTTCAACTCCACCTATTTCGTATTTTTTCCCTGAGCTCCTGTAATTTCATGCCAATCAAATTCCAGGTCTTCAGCCTAGTCTCTGTTGACCTTAATGCCTTTTCTGACCACTGTTTGCAGCTTATTTGGCCACCAGTGGTTTATTCTATGGGATGACTGTTTTACTGAAGATCTCTTTTCAATCCCTTAGTCTACCACAGTGCCCTTTCCTTACTAAGATGAAGTCTACCTGACTTGCTTGTTGATCACTCTTGTATGTGATCTGTGTCTGACTCACTAGCTGGACCATGTGTTAGCCACCATCAACCCATTTGCCAATCAAATGTCTAGAATGACCTCTCCTCCTCTTCCTATCATGTTCTATCTGTTCCAAGAAGAGCATTTAAGTATCCCGTTACCAACACCAACTCATGTTGTCCTGCTTTATCTAGTAGGTTCTACAGCTGCTGAATAATGTACTCTTTTCCTTGATATCACAACCCTACTGTGAATCGTAGGCTAAGATTATGAATACAGGCCTGTCTTTACACTGCAGTCTGAGTGCCATGAGTCTGTGATTAATTCTGATGATATCCTCCAGTGTGCGTTCTGAAGACTCTCACCCAACAAAGTTCCCACACCATTTCTAGCCTACCCTCCTATCCTCTGGATTTCAAGCCAAGTGGCTTTCCTGCACTGCTCTTCCATCTTGCATCCTGAATACACAGGATGTCCAGATACCTTCTTACCATCATGTCATCCACTTCCAAGTTGTGCTCTGTCAGTGACTGTATATTGAGTGTAGCAATCCTTAATTCATTCTTGGAAGGCTGATTGGTCATATGCCCAGTTTTCACTCAACAGAGCTATCCCAGGTAACATATGCTGGGCAACTGCATACCTGACAGCCAGTAGATCCAGGCTGCTGGGCCCCATAGCAGACACAAAATGGCCAACATAGCCATCCTTAGGCATAGGCCAACTAGGCAGCTGCCTAGGGCACCGCTCTGGCAGGGGCACTTTTCCAGTATTTATTTGGTGTAGGTAAACCAGGATGGGGGCACCGGGTGGTGTGGTGGAGGGTGGCATGGAGCCCTTTTGCCTAGGGCATCAGTTGACCTAAGGTCACTTCTGATGGCCAATAGAGGCACAAAGACTCATCCTACCATTTGCATGGGTCCCTGGTATAGGTTGGAATAGGCTGGTTCCTCAACCAACTCATAACTGGCAAATACCCATGCCAAATTTATATGCAACATTAATCAACATGACCAAATCACCTAGAGACTAATTTTGCACCATTGAATGTCTAGCCCTGAGATATCACGCAGTCTGTAATCTGTATTGTTCTATATTACAGACACAAGACTACAACTGTAGCATTGTGTTTCACTGTTAACTTGATAGGAGTGTGAACAATTACAGGTATTTATGTAGTCAGACACTGATGCCTAAAGCAGTTGGTCTACATAACTCTTCTCCTGAGAGACACCACACAGAGTTTTTGCTGCTGCTCATGACTCCAATGAATTTTTCATGAGTTTGAAGTGGAAAATGCCCAGCATGCTTTTGAGAGGATGCAGAAACCCCAGAGCCACATACAAACTCCACACATGCATTGGTTGTTGGTGAGGATCAAACCTTCCACCATGTGCATGTGAGGCAAGAACCTTAACCATTATGTCAACTGTGTGCTGCTGTATTGCACAATGATAATCACTCTGCATCTAATGAAACATATCAGAGAACCGCTAGTGTACGTAACAATAGCTAAAGTATAACATAAAAACATGATGCAATTCAAAAGGAAGATACAGAGAGAAAAAAGGTAAAGAGATTCAAATTAAAAAGGAAAATATTGCCAAAATAGAAAAAAAAGGTAAAGAAATTCAGATATAATCACTGATATTACACATGCAGTGTCTGACATTATAAAAAATCAAGATCAGATATGTAACAAGCTATTTGCAAACCTGAGGAAAATAATCAGGCATACTTGTGGCATTTGTATCCACTAACAACACAGCTTTCATACATAACTGGGTCTATGTCCTGTGATTTCCCCATTTTACACTTTTCATGCAATACTCTCAGTAGTTTGTGTGTGTGTTGTGTGTGTCTGTCCTTCTGTGGTGTGCTCATTTAAATTAAAAACATGCAAATTCTTGATTGTGCATCTCCTAATGCTGACACCGTTGCTTTGCTCTCAGGCTCCAAACAATATGATCTGACAGGAACTAACAGGTGGGTGATTTTCAACTTTAATATTGAAATTCAAAGCAGTAGAGGGCTGTAAGCGAGTGTGCTTACGTGAAGAAATGTTAGCTTTTAGACTTCTTATTTCTTCATATTCAGCTACAGGATTTTGTATTGTTGATTGTGTGAAAAACAGTCAAAGAGATAACCCATGGGCAGCCTGCAGACATAAATAATTATTGATGAAAAGAAATTTACTAATGAAAGCAATTCAACAGTGCATTAAGCATTGTGCGGATAGGACAGTGATACACTAGTAATATACAGACTTTACATAAACAACTAATTTGGCCAGTATTAAAGGACCATAAATATCTGTTCAGTGGTGTGCATATGAATATCAAATAATATTAATGAGGAAAAAAAACTACTCTCACTGTCTCTAAAGGCACTCGGACAAAATATTAATCCAAACATAATCATTCTAAGTCATTAAAGAGAGGTTACTGAAAGAAGAAGGGTAACACAAAATCAGATTTTACAAAACAAAATATTGTAAGAAGTTTTAGTTGGAAAGCAAAAGCAAGTCAGCATACTGTCTCTAAAATGACATTTAGAGGTTAAAAAAAAAATCAGGGAGGCCACGGTGGTGCAGCGATTAGCACTGTCACCTCACAGCAAGAGATTCTCTGGTTCGATTTGCGGCTGGGGTGCCTTCTGTGTGGAGTCTGCATGTCCTCCCTGTAGTCGCGTGGGTTTCCTCCAGGTGCTCCGGTTTCCTTCCACATCCCAAAGACATGCAGTAGGTGGATTGGACACTCTCAATTGGCCCTAGGTGTGTGTGTGTGCGTGTGTGTGCCTTCTGTGGAAGGTTGGGCACCGGGCTGGCAACTAGACACTGTAAAACTCCACTGCCAATCATGAGTGGACAGATGATCCACTGTGGCGACCCCTAACCAGGAAAAAGCCGAAAGAAGAAGAAGAGGGTATAAAAAAATTAGAAAATTACTTTATATATTCGGAGTATTGAAGGAACAGAAGTCCACAGAAGATCAAGATATGATCACATACATGTAGTTTTAATTTCTGATCATAACGTTTATGAAAGAAATCTCTGCTTATTTCTCAAATTACTTGATACATATTTGTTACTTCACTTGTATTTAATGTATCATTTTCTGGACTAGCAAATGGCTCTTTTGTACTTGTTTAAGTCCTATTTGTGCTTGTGAAATAGCAGGAGTTTAAGTGATAATGTAGTTTCCTTGATTTAATTTCCAGCATCCTGTGTGCTCCTTAGTTTGTTCTTGTAGGCACCATACTGTTTTCACTTTTCATCTGAGGAGGTCATAGTATACGTTACTTCTATAAAAAAAACTTATATATATGCAAGTGACACCATGATTTATATCTCAAATTCCAATTTCACAGACTGAAGGGAACTTTTTGTCTGGCTACATAAATACCTGTAATTGTCCACACTCCTATCAAGCTAACAGTGAAACAGAATACTACATTGGTAATCCTATTTGGCTTTAGACAATAGGCTTCCAAATCCTTGTAATCTCCAACCATGCACTTCTTATCAGGTGACTGCTTTGATCCTTTTGGTCCTATAAATACATAGGCCTTACATTTCACAAGGCCATGGATTAGGCTTTGCAGATCAACAGTTTAGTGTCCACATTCTTTGCAAATTTGTTGTACTTTGCAGTACTAACAGCCTTTCCCACCACAGCAGAAAATATACTTAGGAAGTACTCAGAATCTCTGGTGTGGACTGTGATACTAAATCACCCATGCTACATGTGCGAGTACTGTAAATATGTTTGTTTTGGGCATTTTAAATTTAACTTGTAGCATGATACACTTCTGGTATGAACAGCAGGCAATGTGTAATCTTCATGGGTGCTGCAGTTAGAACTGATAAACTTCTTGCGTATCTAAGACACAAGGATTTTGTTTGATTAATTGAACTCTGTATCCTCCCTCTGACAAGAAACAAAGTAAATTAATTAATTAATTAATTTAATTAATTAAAATAACAATAATAAGAAGAACTTTTTTAACTTTATTAAATAAACATTGAGCTTATCAGACATAAAAAAACCCTTAACCTAGCCACTGTCTCATGTAAGGTTTATATTTAGAAAACTGCAACGTTAACAAATGTACATGCTTTATTTTTTTTGCATCAACCCCAATAAGTGGGTAACATGGGCATGTTGTATAGCTTTATTTAGTGTTTCAGTACTTAATACCATTTACTATAACCAGAATGATAGGACAGGACAGGTGAGCTGTTAATTAAAGTTATTACTTTTGAATATTATACATAAGGCACTGCCAGTTTGTCTCTCGGCTAGAGGGAAGGGATAGGGATGCATGCCTGGTGTGCACACTTCATGCTAGCATTCATGATGGAGACCAGAGATTACATAGGGGTGCTTGATACCAGGAAGGGAGCTTTTTAAGGTGCAATTCATTTGCAGAAGTAGGTAAAATGCCTTGCAACAGCCAACTGCATTCAATCCCTTTGATATTAGTGGGCATGTTAAGTGGGCATTGTAGGGGATAAATAAGAAAATCCCTCTGACTGCTGCATGCAGAATGGTCTACCATCACCACACGGGGAAATGAATGGTTACTACTGCTTATGGCATTGATGTGTTGGTGAGCAAGAGTAGAAAAAAAAATCACAACATAATATGTTGATTTATAGAGATATTGAGAATAAAGAATGGAGAATTCTGTGGAGATAGCCTCACGCATGGGTTTTAGTAGGAGGAAGCAGAAACAGCACCTTTCTTAACAACAGAATACATTTCACATGCAGTTAAAATGTGAAGACACTTGGCAGACAGGAGGAGACACAGGTTATCTGGGCAGATCAACATCAAAGTGAGAAGTAGCATATTGAAGAATCTGGAAGAGGATGCCATCATTAATACAAAATGGAAGGCAACAGTGCCAACCTGCCTTGAGTATTGTGTTTAGATAGTTCTAGAGAGACTGCGGGAAGAAGAATGCAGAGAGTATTGGCCACCTGACTTTATAGAATTAAAAGTTCATAAGAAATACCAAATGCCTGTAATGACTTAATAACAAATTTATGAAAGCATAGCACTCTTTAGGGTGAAATTAATTACATGTCTTGAAAGCATGAAGGAATACAATTGTTTTATGACTTCCATCATCTGTCAGAGATCTGAGGAGAATGCTGTGTCTATGTATTTTTACAAGGTCTATATTAAATCAGTGAATGCTTAAAAAAGTGAATCCTGATTTATCGACCCCATGTAAGAGAAAGCGAAAGCTTACAATCCCGAACACTCGGAACAGCAATTTTTTTCCCCAGGGAAAAAAAATCGCTGTTCCACAAAAAAAAAAAAAAAAAAAAAAACTTCAAAACATTACATAAAGTGGGGGCTTTGCCCCCTCCACACACCCCTACTTAAATATACCAACTCCGAGATCACACTACAGTGACGAAAATGGCAAAGTAATGGAGGCGGCTATGTGATTTCTTTCCCAGGGAAAGAAATCACTTATATGCCTTTTCACTATGTTGCTGTTTCGTACTTTCAAGTTCGATCAAGATGCATTTGAAGGATTGCATCTTCAATTATATAATAGAAACCCTTTTTACAGGTATATGCTAAATGCTACCAGCTGCCATCAATGGCTGTTTTGGGCCTGGGAACTAAAAGTCAGATGACAAGAAATGACATCATTCTGGAAGTTATCCCAGTAGAGTTATTAATTTGAGATAGTGAGACAGAGCATTCTGTATTCTGTCTTGGACCTGACAATAACCATTCACCACAACATCTGCCTTGCTCTGATAAAGCAGATTTTACTACTGGATATAGTCATGACTATAGCAAAGCTTAGTTTAGATATTTTTCTTTATTTATTTGAGACTGCCCTGCAATGTTGTTTTAAATATTTCCTGTCATTTTGAAATTTGATGTCACTCTGAATATATATGGAGTATTTTCTTCTTCTTTTATTATTAAATACTGTATATTTAAATCTTTCATTTTTCTTTCTAGAGATATTTAAGTTTTTAGAGTACTTGCATATTTATTTGGTGACACTGTGTGGGCTACTCCTAATAGCCTTGCCCAAGATCAAACTACTATTTGGATTAATATTAATATTACACAGTAAGACTGGACACCCTTTGTTAAGGGCCTTAAAGTAGTTGAAAAGGAGTTGGCTGGTAGTAGTGATAACTACCTTATAGTCTGGGCAAAAGGGGGCATAGCTAGTAAACCTGTGCCAACCTTTCCCAGATGTGTGCATAAATCAAGTGTGTGTGTGTGTGTGTGTGTGTGTGTGTGTGTGTGTGTGTGTGTGTGTGTGTGTGTGTGTGTGTGTGTGTTTGTCTGTCAACTACTTTGGCAGGGACATGAAGCCCTGGTTGGACAGAGAGGCTGCTGGAGGTCTTGGCTTGGCCACTCAGCTGAGATCTTAACTCTATAGCTGTACCACTGGGGAGTCTTATTGGGGATCTGGAGAAAGAGGGAGAAACCAGTCCCTGACTGACTGTGGTCTCTGTGTGCTCTTAAGGGAAATTGCACTTGATGCAGAGAGCTCATCTAAAAATACTGTGTGTGTACTTATCATCCTCTCAGTGTATGTCCCTCACTGGTACCAGTGGTGAGGATTGAGGCTCCTTGATTACTGGTCCAGTGGTGAGACATCACCGGGCAAAATATGTGACATCTCAGAAGGGTTAGATTAGACAATAATCATAAGATAAACAGTAGCGTATGAGAAGATTACTATTAGATGACCTTCAGATACACCATAGTCATTTCTGTGACTGCAACACTATAAACTTTTCAAGAAAAATGAAAATACAAAATTACTAATAAACAAATCATCTAATCTAATTACAAAAGAAAACCACTATTCTTGGGGGAGGGGGGTATTTGTGCTCTCCCTCTGCTAATTCAGTACTTCAAGTTTGCACTAATCAAATGACAATGAAAACTTATTTTTCTGACAAATTAAGTATTATTCTAACTTTGAGATAGCACAGCCTTAGAGTTGGCATATTTAGATTTAGGGCGGGGAATAACCTTTCCATCAGAAGATGCAGGGGATCACAGCCACTTTATAAAACATTTCTTTCTGTCCATAATTTAATAACACATAGCTTACGTTTTCCCTGATATACTTACTTTTAATCAGACTTACCATAATTAATTATATATTGCTGCATATAGTGGTTTACGGCAGTATGTTGCACAAATTATACTAATGTACTTTTACAAGTATTAATGACAAACCCTTACTTGTGAAACTTCCTCTGTTGGAATAAAGATCTTGCAAGTGTTTAGGTATTCATACAGTAGTAGTAGACTTTTAACAGCATAGTGCTCATTTTTATTTTACCAAAACAAACTGAAGAGGAACGCATTTTAAAAAATAATTTCTGATATAGCTGTTAACTTATCAGGAAAATATATGCAGTGAATACTGCAGTTCATATCATTAAATTCCTTACAGTGATTGTGAGAAATGTACAACACAAAGGCTCAAAAGTATTATTGTATCATTTGGACTTATCAGCTATATGGTAAATGAACTAATGAAATTTATCATGAAAAGGAGGTACAGGCAAAGGCAAAATGCCTATGGCTGACCAAGTTTGCTGACGACTGTAAGTTGGGTGCTGTCATTGACTCCCCAAATGATGTTAACATACTACAAGAGGGTCTCACAGCAACTAATGACTGGTGCCAAAGTCATGGCCTCAAGCTAAATGCAAAAAAAAAGTATCATTGTACCATTCGGCAAAAATGTGACCTCTACTGATTACCACATCAATGGCAACCCCCTAATCACACAACTTGTGGTGAAAGACCTGGGCACTCAGGTTGATAACAACCTCACATTCAAACATCATGTAGTGGCAGTGGTCAGAAAAGCCTTTTACTTGGTTCATCTCATAAGTAAAGGGATTGCATCCAGAAAAAAGGAAGTTATTACCTGTTATTCCTCCCTCATTAGACCAATAATTGAGTATAACGCCCCATTTGGGATGTACCTCTCCAAACATCTGCACCAACTGGAAAGGCCACTGAAATACCTCACAAAGAGAATCCATGGTCTCCAACACCTGTCCTATGCAGACAGGCTCAAATCACTATCACTCTACTCAGTGTCATACAGATTGCTCAGGGGTGATCTGTGTCTCGCCTACAAGGCAATCTCGGACCCTGCCCTACTAGAGATGTTTCATATCCATAAGTCTAATTCCTCACATACTACCCACTCAAAAGGCCTGAACATAATATGTGACATTAACAAAACCTGCTGGACAGACAGGTTTTGTCTCCCAGAGGCTGCCCCGTCTCTGGAATAGACTTCCCATACACATCAAACGGAGCACCTCGCTGACCCTCTTCAAGCACAACCTTGATGAGTGGATAGAAAACCACAAATTTACCCCAGGGGTTGCACCAGCGTCCCTCATTGACAGGAGTGACAGGTGCTGACTGAGGTTTATTTTTTGGGGGTAAACTCTTTGCTAGACTTGTAAGGGCCCCAGGGCCATTAGCTAGTAACCTCCTATGATCCTATAAAATGTGCGTGTAAAATAATACTGGACTAGTAGACATTTTGTTACCAATCTCAGATGAGAAAACTTTCATTTGTCTGCTGTTTTTGCTCTGAATAATTTCTTCCACAATGAGAGGCTGCGATCTCACAGTTAAAGGTGATTGATTGTTATGTTTGCAGTAAAATACAAAAGCTTATATGTCATTCTTCTGTCTGCTTATTTCCCGAGCCCTAAACATATGAATCATTGCAGTCTTGTTAAAGTGTGTGTACATCCCACAAAAACTCTGGCTTAAACACTTCAACATCATTTTATGTCACAGAACACACTTGCCAACCTGTCCACTTAAATATATGTACTTTATTCTTCCTAATCTCAGAAGAAAACTGTCTTCCTCAGGAAGGGTCACAATAACAGTGAATTTAACACTGGAGCTTACCTACCTGATGTGTGTTTTTCAGCTTAGAATTTATGAATATAATGGCATCACCCCTCTAAGGAGCCAGTGCAGATCTTGCATTTGCTAAGTAATCACATAGGATGATATGAGGCTCCCCTATATATCCCACATGGTTAAAATCCTCTTTTCAGTTCTTGCCATTTAAAGTGTCATAAAACTCACTTTTCCAGAAGACCAAATTCCTTCTGTGTAATTACTTCATTTTTTTTTCATTTTTGTTTTACTGATCTTTTTTTTCTTCTTCTTCATTGTCATCTTGTTCAACATTATTTGCAGCAATTAATTTAATTTTTGGTATTATTTAAAGCTTTAGGAGTGATGGCTAAATCCATAAATAAATGAGCTTGTCCAAGGCAAATAGTTTCTATAGACCTCCATATATGGTGTTTATTTTGCCTAGGCTCATGCCACAAGGTGTATGACTGAGAACATTTTTGTAAATTTAAACCAACTATTAAACTTAAGAATGTAAAAGGTCTTAAAATTCTTTATAAGGTAAAATACCTAAGAGTCTCTAGAAAGTACATCCAAGAAAAAAATATCCTGCTGAATCAGCAAAGACAGTGAAGGTTAAGCAGATTATATAAAAGATGGATGAATCCATTAAAAGGAATGAAGTTTCAGCTTCTACAGATTCAGATCTTTTCAAACTTCTACAATTAGTGATGAGGCCAGCAGTGTTAGGTTATCAACTACCAAATAGAGAAAAATAATGTCATTTTTCTTTGGTGACACTGGTCCCTCTACTAGTACCAGAGTTTATTGAAATACACAGTGAAGCAGGCACCCTAGGCAGTACTGGAATTGGCACTAATGCTGGATATTCTAAAACTGATTTTGTAAGGTAAACTGGAAGGTGAATCAGATGTTTTCTTGGGAAAGGATCCTATGCTGTGTCATTCGGCTTTTCCCGGTTAGGGGTCGCCACAACGAAACTCCGGTCCGCTAATGATTGGCAGTAGATTTTTACGTGCCGAGTTGCCGGCCCTGATGCACAACCTTCAGTGAAGGTATGCCCATTCACGCATGTCTCCACACAGAAGACTCTCTAGCTGAGAATCGAACAGGACGTCTTACTGTGAGGCGACAACGCTACCGCAGCACCACCACCGTAGTACTTGTTGTTCAAAATTATTAAGACTCACTCTTCTCTTATGAAAATGACCAGATCCCCACTGGTTATAAAAATGCCAGAGGAAATTACTTAATTTTCTGTGGAGAAATTCTCAAGACTGATAATACTTCTGTTTGGGGACTGATACAGATCCGAGTTCAAACCCCTACAAATCAGACCTACATCAGCACCAGTGAAACTCTTTCAAAAGAACAAGGAGAGAGTCAAGAAGAGGGTCAGGAGTCCATCTCCTGCTTCCTCTAAGAAATGGAATTTAATCTTTTTTACCCCAGCCTTTATATCTCCAGTAAATTCAAAGGGGCCATGAGGACTCCTCTTCATAATCTTGTGTCCCGCCTCCATTCAGGATTGCAACTTAAAGAAAATCATGAACACTGAGAAGGAAAACTATATAACTTACAAAGACATGCATCGGGAGTGTTTCTCCCAGGGTCTTCACTGAAAATTGGCTTTGTTCCAAGTCGGACTTTCCCAGTTAACAAATGTTAAATAAAATAAAATAAATGAGTTACAACATACCTTTCTTCTCAAAAAGAAGATATTTACATATGTTGACCATTACAGCATCAGTAGAGAATATTTCTGCAAAAGTTAACAACTTCAATCATTTATGAAACAAAACACCATTCATGAAGAGATATTTCAGCCTAACCTTTGAAAAGACAAGACTTGTAAAATGCAGCCTAGAAATGCTGAAAAAAAAACACGGGAGAAGAAAGAATTTCAAACATCAATTTTCTCCTTTAAAGTTATTTTTTGAAAGGGCAACCACTCCCATATCACTATATATATATATATATATATATATATATATATATATATATATATATATATATATATGTGTGTGTGTGGTAAAAAAACACACTAAAAATGAAGATAAATTTCACTAAGAAAGAACTTCGTGACACAAAAGCATTCAAAAAGAATTAAAAGGAAAACACCAGCAACTTTTGTATTATTTAGCAGTTTCATCTACTTTAATATCCAGACTTCTTCAGAATGACACGTTTCATTAATGAAAGATGTCATTCTGAAGAAGTCTGGATATTAAAGAAGACGAAAGTGCTAAATAATACAAGAGTTGCTGGTGTTTTCCTTTTATTTCTTTTTGAATGCTTTTGTGTCACAAACTTTGTTCTTAGTTAATATATGTTATATATATATATATATATATATATATATATATATATATATATATATATACTTAGAGATCATCATACATTGGAGAAAAGGGAATATTCAGGGTGACAGCAATCTCAGACTTTATATGCATAAGTCCAGTCTTTCAAACATTCAATCTAAGCATTCTAGGACTCTCGCTAACAAGTCTTTCAAATGGTTACCAACACCTGTTTGCACCCGTATCTGCAGATCTCATGTAGATATGCTGAAGACAGTTCACAGAAAGAAGGAATCCATTGGTCAAGTACAAAAGAAAGGTCTATACATCAAGTACATTTGCAATTAGAACCCGCAAATACTAGGCACGTGTCATAATCGAGTACTGTAAGTGAGGCAGTGTACTTTGTCTATGCTGCCAAACTCTAAAGAGAAAGACAAAGTATTTAAACTACTAGCCACTGAGACGACTTTAGTCTTTACATGTGCTGCTGGTTTGTCCATGCTGCATCTAGAGTAGCAACAGGAATTTGTTGTTTGAAGGCATGTTTAGTTAAGATCATAAAAACTACCTGAGGATGTGAAAGCACAAATGCTTGGCACCTCTTATCACTGACATCATGAAATCATTACATGAGATAGGATATTACTGATCCTCACCCAAAATCAACTTCTTCATAAGTTTGTTTTCTTTTTTTTTTTGGAAAATGAAACTAAATAGAAAAATGAAACCTGCAAAACAATTTCAACTAAACAACCAATCTCCCCCATGGGGAAAGATGAATTTTGTAGCAGCCTTTAAAGTGTTATCAGTTCTACCAAACTGTGTTTGTTGCTCTTCTTTCAGCTTTTCCCGGTTAGGGGTCGCCACAGCGGAACTCCAATCCACTAATGAGTGCCAGTAGACTTTTACGGTGCCGAGGTGCCAGCTTGACACCCAACCTTCAATGAAGGCACGCCCATTCTACGCATGTCTTTCGAACGCCACTCCATTTTCTTTTTTAAAGCTTCCAGCTATTTGTCCTTCTGATTTGCTTTAATCATTACCTATCATGTCATTTGGTTTTGTCATGCCTATAATTAATTTGGTGCCCTCCATTAAGAGTATACCTGAGGTCAAGATTAATATACCTAGATGACAACATTCATAAAGGCAGTTTTCTTAGATGAATTCATTCATTCACCCAACTAAAGTCTGATGTTCAGTTTATACTTCATAATATTTTTTTATTTTTATTTTATTTTTTTTAGTTTATACATCATAATATTACACTTATGTATAGAATCAACCTTTCTAATAGATGTCTGTGTATTCTTTAACATACTGCTCTGCATTTATCATGTCACTTTAATCAGTTGCTTGAATTTATATGCCTTTCTGGAAATGTATAAAATGGACATGTGGAAATAAAGCTAAATATATAACTTTTCATCTTGCTCTCCTTAATTGGAATGAAAGCATAAGAGGTGCTTTACTCATTTGTTTCTTCAAAGCATTTGAAATTGTACACAGGCCTGTTTACTTATATAGGCACCTGTACTAGTCCTGCATAGGTAAGCTGAAAAGTTATCTCTTGATCACTTTATGCTGTGTTCTATATGGTTTGGTTTACACTAATAATGAAGTAAGTTTATCTACTGTACTATCCAGAGCATAGTTATTATTTACACCCCTAATGTAGACAGGTTCAGAAAAGTTCAGTACATATCTAAAGTACTTATCATTTATTCTGGAAATATTTTTCTTTACTAATTACCTTACAGGTATTACTTTAGCTTAGTGTTCTAGCAGACTGCTTTATAGATAAGTTAAAGATAACTTATCAGACCTCCACTTTCCAAAGAAAAGATAAAGCTCTGCTTAGAAATCTACCATTGTGTTATGATTTAATCTTATATTGACCCACCCACCAAAAAAAAAAAAATAATATAATTATGTTTAAATATAATTCCTGTAACAGCAGATCATTGAAGGGAGGATACTCTAACAGTAAATTCCATACCACTGTTCACCTTCATCTATGTTCCCAGCTGGGGGAAGGAACCCTTGCTCACTGAGCCATTGCTTGCATTGCCGCATTACCTTTCAGAGATTGTGGCATTGGGGTACCCCAATCTAACCTTCCCAAAGGGTAGGCATGACCATCCGTCCTACACCAGTTCCACCAGATGTCCCAGTCACTAATCAAACTGGGGTCTTCGGGGGAACAGTCAGGGCTTTATTGCCCTACAACAGACTTTACAGTCTTTTCTTGTTATACTAAGGCCTGTTGGGAATCATAATGTTATTATTTCTCATCTATTGCTGGGAAAGCAATGTAGTTCTGAGAGTGTATACAAACTTTACTGAGTACTGGATATAATTATTACTTTTTTGATCATTAAAAAAATGTTGTTATACATAGTCTGTAAAACTTGGCTTTTATATGATTCTATTGCGCAGTGTTGTATAATCAAGGCTTTCTTTTTCATAGTTAAAATGCAGAATTTTTTAGTTTTCACTTGACATAATGCCATGTATACAGTCAGACTTCACATTTGATATTAACATTTTGTGCATATCTTTTGTTACACAGCAGATACTATCCTATCATATTTTACCATTTTTCTGTGAACAGTCAAGTGGGTTTCACACATAATATTGTAGCAGTCTGGCAGCTATCTCATCTCTTCACGGAGATACTTTTTTTTTTATTTTTGGATATGGATAAAGAAGTACATGTGAATAAATATAACAAAAAGAGAAAATATGAAAAGATATACTTTTATCTTAAAAAAGTCTATTATATTACTTCTTACATATATTATATTTTGCTATATTTAGAAAGGGAAGGATGTGTGTATATAGTGTCTAGCATAAGCTCATATGCATATATTTATATTTTTTCTGTGAACATTCACTTACTTGGACAGTGCAGTAACAGAACAATTAGCATTGCTGCCTGTCAGCTCTTGGTTCTTCATAGGTTCATAGATTTGTACTAGGCTAACTGTCCATGTGGACCATTTTAAGCAGAGCCAGTTGCCCCATGTGAGAATCAAACCCTGCACCTTGTGTCTATAAGGTAAACACCTTAACCATTATGCCAACATTCCACCCAGAATATTGCATTTTTTCAACATTTTGGCATTTACTTTTAGCTCATTTGCAGCAGGCCAGCCATTAATATGTGCAAGTTCACTTTGCAGCTTTTGCATATTAATAAGGCTTTAAGGCAGCTCCATTCATTGGTGAGTTTGAGAAAGAAATGCTCAGCATGTTTTTCAGAGGTGGGAGGAACCCTACAGAGACACAGGGAGAATATATAAACTCCAAACAGGCACTACCCGGAGGTCAGAACTGAACCTTTTTTCACCTTGTGCATGGGTAGCAAAGACCTTAGTCTTTTTGCCAACTGGTGTATCACTTCAGTTATTGACAGGAGTGCCCTCTGTGTGAGAAGTGCATGTCCTCCCTCTATTTGTATCAAGGGTGTAGCCAGGCATACTCTTTGTACTCTTTTCGCGTATCATAATGAAAGATTGTTTTTTTTTTCCAGGTTAGATTATGTTTACAGCTAATGCTTCCAACAACAGGTAGGAGGAACAGCTGTAAATGATACATACAGTTATTAAATGCTTGGGGTGGAAACATTTTGAGAAGCGTAGCATTTTGTTATTAATGTTGGGTGGGTAGAGAACTTTAGTAAGAGATTGTTAAGTATAAAATGGAATGCTTTGTCCACACCCCCGATCTGCAATGGTTTTTCCCTGGGTGTTTCAGTTTCTCCCCACATTGCAAATGCATACATCAGATGAATTGTCAGTCTATCAAATTGCTTGTGAGTGAGTGTATGTGTGCATTCTGTCCAGGATTTGTTGCTGTGCTTTGTGTCCACTGAGCACCAGGATAGCTTTCAGCTCCCCATGACTCTGACTTGGGTTAAACTACTAATCAGAAAACAAATGAACATTCTTCCTTCTCTTACACTGCCTATGCACAGCTATTTGTCTACCATAAGCACTGATTCCTTCAGGGTGCTCAGTCTCAAGGAAGTGAAGAAAATATAGAATGGTATGTGACATGTAAGGGAGCCTCATGCCATGCTGTATCTTCACCTATTAAGTGTGAGGCCTCCGTTGGCTTCTTGCAGGAAATACGTGTCTACATCCACAATTGACCAAGAGAAGAAAATAAGGTGAATAAATCTAGATGTTATGCTTTCTTTTCAGAATGACCTCAGACATCTGCTTTGAAGTATACTTACATGATGCCTATCAGTCATGTGCAGTTTGCATACCTCCCTGTTCTATGGTTGTGCCACTGGGGGAAGACTTGAGCAGATCAAATACTGTAGGCTTCAGCTATGGTGTGTTCTATCCTGTAGACAGGACAGAACACAGACCACAGAGTGTGCACACTGTGTCTGGGCTACTAGCCACTCAACAGTGTAAAATTAGCTCTAGATGATTTGGTCACGTTGACTAATGTTGACAAAAATGGGCATGGGTATTTGCCACTGATAAGTGAGATGAGGACCAAGTCTACTCAATTCTTTGCCAGGGACCCATGCTAATGCTGGGAGAACATTCTTCTGTGAACTAACATCGGGTGGCACAGTGCCTTGGCATTATTTTGGGGCTAGGCTTGTAATGGCTCCATGCCCATTAGCCTAGTACACACCTATGAACCTATTGGCTAGTTTGTGCCTGCCATAAAGCCAGACAACCCTGGGTCAATAAGCTACTGGCTGACTGGTGTCCAGTTGTCCACCCTTGTTTACCTGAGATAGCTCTGCTGAGTGAAAGCTGGATTTAAAACCAATCAACCTGTCAAAAATGAACTAAGGATTATAACACTGAATATACATTGACTGAATGTAGTTTGAAAGTAGATGACATGATGCAAGGATAACACTGGGCATCCCGTGTATCCAAGAATCAAGGTGAAAGTGCAGTGCAGTAAAGCCACTTGGCTTGGGTTCCAAGCCCTTCAAGAGCTTTCATATCAATCGAGAGAGGGAGGCTAAAGCCTTGAGAAGGACAATGCTAGGAAAATAATAAAATTAAATATCCATGCTCTGGTATAAGAAAACAACAAAAATTAAGGGGAATGGAAGGAGGGGGCGACTACTGCAGCTGTGATCATTTAGGCATCTACTGTTACGGTATGCTTACTTACTCAGTTGTAATCTGTTCATCATTTGATCACTGCTGCAGTAGCGTAAGCTATATGAACAGATTACCATAGCTTATCTAGACTCAGAGAGGAAGGATGAAGGCCCAGGAGACCCAGGAAAATGGTCCCAATGGAGTCTGTACCAGACTTGGAGAAAGAATCTCATTTATAGTGCTTTGAAAAGTACGGAAAGAAGACCAAGTTGCTGCTTCTAGAATTCTTCTAGAATCTAGCCCATTCCAAAAATACACAGAAGAAGCCAAGGTCCTGGCAGAATAACCTTGACCCTGCCTGGAATAGTTTTGTTGTGATGGGAGTAACAAAAAACAATAGCAAGAGACAACAACTTTTAAAATACTCTGCTTTGACAGTGGTTGTCCTGTCTTGCTACCTTCACAAGAAATGAACAGCTGATCTGAAGTTCTGAAAGATTTTGTTATGTCAAATATTATTTGAGTAGTCTGTGGATATCCAAGACATGAAATAATCTTTCTCCCTCATTTTTAATTTCTGGAAAGAAAACTTAGATACCACTTCAGGCAAAAAAGAGATAAGGTTGACCCAGCATAATAGTTTGCAACTCAGATACTCATCTTGCAGAGTTCAGAGCAATGAGTAAGACTGCTTTCCATGAAACAAAGCATAATTAATAAGTGAGTTGATTGTTTCAAAGCTATTTAAAAGGTTTGTGAGCATTTGGATTTCACTCTGATGAAGCCTGTGGATGTTATTGGTGAAAGTGCTTAGTTTTTTATTAATCCTTTCATTTAACGTGTTTCATGGTGCCATTATTTTTTTGTTTTGTTTTATTTTGCAGTAGGCTATCATGGGAGCTAGACACTTTATGAATACCCTTAGAGCAGTGTATAGCCCAAAGAGTAAGGCAGTGAACTGATAATGTGATCCAGATGCTAAGGGCAAAGTTAGCATACTCAATGTATTCAAATGGGTGCTTTTTTCCTGAGCATCTCTTAGAAACTTTATTACTCAAACAGCATTTTTAGAACTGTCTAAACTAATATTTACAGAACAAATCAGGCAGGAAAATTGCAGGCTGTAACAAAACATCCTCCAAAGCAGAAAGAACAGGAAGAACAAGCATAGATTTAGGAAATTCAACTTGTAATAAATTATAATATTATCTGAGGTGTTGAGAAACATCACTGCTTTCCCACTGAAACAACTAAATAATTTTGGAAACAGTCCCAGAGAAAGAAAATCCTTCACATGGACTATCTAAAGTCACTCTCTGTCTTCAGAATCTGAATCAGAAATCTGTGGAGATATTACACCTCAAGAAGGTCAAGAGTCTGCACTAAATCCTGATCTAAGCCCAATAAATTACTCATATCCAGTGTCACTGAGACAAGAGAAGACATATATATTTTCTTTTGTTTCTTTTTGTCAGCAATACCTGAAAAAACAGACCCAGAATTGTCAGCAATCACCTCTCTAGTGGTGGACACAGCTTTCTGGCTAAGCAGAGAGGTATTCCCTGCCCCTTCTTCCAAGACCAATAAGAGTTGCTCTTCCCTAATGGACAAGGTCACACCAACAGCCACAGATGTGTCTAGCCTCCCAGTCCATAGTGGCTGTATGAAGGACCCAGGGAAAAAGAGGAGTGATTCAAAGAATCAGCTTTGTCCAGTGCAGAGTGACCCACCAGTGGTGAAGCAAAATATCAGCCTGCTGTGGTGGCAAAAGATGTTTAACAATCTTTTTCTTTTTCTGGCTGGAAGAAGGTACAACTGGGAAAATTGTAGGTTGTTCCATGGTTACATTGAAAATGGTGCCTGATTCCCTGATAAGCAAAACAGTAATAGTCATTAAAACAGGTAAGTTGTAAAGAAAATAACTCCCTCCCCCCAAAAAAACTAGAAACTCTTTAAACATTTACACAGCCTCCAAAAGTAAAATGATACTAGTTGCTCCACAGAAAATGAAATTTTAAATAAGTTTTAACAAATGCTACCGCAAAAGTAAAAAATAATGCTTCTGTTTAAAAGTGAGCAAGAGTTACATGACAATCAATAAAAATAAATTTTCCCTATCTAATATCTCTATCTATATATCTATCTGTCTATCTATCTATCTATCTATATAGTCTACTTCTGTTTGTCGAAAACACACTCTCAACAAATAGAAGATCGAACCCACAAGTGAAAGTGCACTACATCAACACTTTCGCAAAAGCCGATTTACCAAAGCACATTACAGTGGAGATAAGGAAATATATCCTTTTCCCACTGTAGTGTGATGTTGGAGTTAATGTATTTAAGTAGGGGGGTGTGGGGGGGGCACAGCCCCCCACATTGGGGTGCAGGGGGGCTTGCCCCCCTTCAAAATAGTGTTTAAAGTAGTTTGTTTTGAATTGGCTTTTGTGGAAGTGCACTTTCGATGTAGTGCACTTTCGCGGAAGTGAGGATTTACTTTTCTTGTTTGAGATTGCGAAATTTCGATCAGGAAAAGTAGACTCTCTCTCTCTCTCTCTCTCTCTATATATATATATATATATATATATATATATATATATATATATATACACATATATATAAAAGGGTCCCCTTCAGAACATCTAAAACCCATAATATCTAATTTCATAACACTGAGACCAGAACATCTAAAACCCAAAACATCTAAAACCCATAACATTGAATTTCATAGCATCTAACACTAAAATCACATTAAAATAACATTCCATCCACATATAACGACACCAAACTACCACACACACTTTTTAGCACATTTCTGCGGGGGGGGGGGCTTGATACAGTGGGGTTAGGAAATTAACTTTTTTTCACTGTAGTACGATCTTGGAGTTGGTATATTTAATTTATTGGGGGTGTAGGGGGGCTTGCACCCCTGCAGAAATGTAGCAAAAAGAGTGTTTGGTAGTTTGGTGTCATTGTATGTGGAGGGGATGTTATTTTCTTGTGATTTGTAGTATTAGATGTTATGAAATTCGATGTTATGGGTTTTAGATGTTCTGGTCTCAATGTTATGAAATTAGATGTTATGGGTTTTAGATGTTTTGAAGTAGACGTATGTATGTATATATATATATATATATATATATATATGTGTGTGTGTGTGTGTGTGTGTATTACAGAAAAGGTCATATTTCTGTCACAAAAAATAAATTAGAAGTTTTTTTTTTCTCCCTGAAGGGAACTTATCTGACCAGCAATGGAATGGCATTAACCAACAGCAACCCTCAAAAGCCTGGAGCACTCTCTTTGATTGCAGGAAAGTTTATATAGGCTCAGCTCCTAAACCTAACTTTTGGTCAACTCAGCTCAAGTTGACTAAGGGTTTCGGTGGGTGGAAGGTGCCCTGAAGGTTTGGAAGTTGACCAGCCATTATCTCCTTGGTAGTACATAACCTATATAGCTTAGGCTACTGTAGCAGTGATGAAATGAAGAACATAATATGTTTTCTGTTTTTGTTTAGTAATTTTTTGGTGGAAGTGCATTCAATGTGTTTTCCACATAAGTGCATTTCACTTTTTTTTTAACTGAGTACCCTATAATCAAATATACAAACATATGTACATATAATATAAATAAATATATATACATACACACAAATATACATACACACATATATGTATGTATACCTACACACACACACACACACACACACACACACACACACACACACACACACACACACACACACACACTGATAGATATATATCTGTGCGTGTGAGTATCTCTTTAGCAGATACACAATCTGAAACTCAACTACTAAGCACTGAAAAAAATCAAAGCAACCTTAGCACAAAAAGTGCAATGGAAAGCCAGAGGGGAGCACATTTAGACAACAGAACAGTGGAAATGTGTTATTGCTTTTATTCTGGGGCAGTTGTATAACTGCCTAGGAAGTATGAGATGAAATTGCTTCCATATTACTAAAGAGTTGAAATGTCACAATTTGTCACATTGTCCTACACACAGTGACAGAGGGTGACATAAAATAATGATAACTTTAAAAATGCTTCTCTAGATTTTGGCATATAGCAATTTACTTTCCTGTTTTACGTCTTTTCTTCCACTGTCAGAGATATTTTTATTTTCCTTTCAACTATATATACATGACACTTCCAGTCTCTGAGATTTCTGCAGGCTCTGCTAGTTTTGGGAGTGACACAGCTGTGGTTACCTCCCTAACAGTGTTTTCCTGTCCTTTGTCTCTAATCTAGCTATCAGTTTCCTCTTCTCTATTTGTTTCACTGACTAAACCAGAGATGGCTATGGTGCTACAAAGAACCCCACACCCCTACCCCTAAATACACACAGAATGCCTCATGTGCTGCATTCTTTTTGCAATGCCAAGAGTTCAAATTCCAGTCTGCTCTCTTTGTTTCTCCTTTTTGTGTATCTTGTCACACTTCCTCTTAACGTGTGCCTGCGCAGAATCATGTGACACCTCTTGCACAGTTCCCACAGTTTAAAAGAATTATGCAATTAAGTGATAATTTTTAAATCGCATCCGGAGAAGGTTTTATGAGTAGAAGTCTGGTTAGTGAGCACCTCAGCTTGTTCTCAGAGAAGATCAGATCTTCTGCACTCTTTGAAACTGTTCAATATGCTAACTTCCTTGACTAAGATGCAAAGGTGTTACATCATATAAACGTTTAGTGCAACCTACTATGAATGAGGTTGTCAACAACGCTCAAAAGGAATACATTGTAAACATAAGTAGTCTTCTAAAAATCCTTGGAGTCAGGACCTGGGACTGTGTAAATACCAGTAGCCCATTTATATAGAGAAGGATTAGCACTGTCTGTATTGCTGCTGATTCTTTATCATTTGTTTAGGACTCAGTATGGATATATGTACTGATTTTCCAGGACCTAATTGGTAACACAGTGGAGTTGAATGAGCTGTACAGAGCATAACAGCATGCAAATACAGGATTCAAACCCATGTGTAAGACAATTGTAATAACATTTGATTTCCTTAATTACTAACCTATTCCTCTAGACCATATTAGAATCTTACAGAGGTTAAAGAATAGTAAATATCTACATTTTTCTGAAACACAATAGAAAGATGTAACGTGCATTATCAAAAAACAAATGTGACAGAGAACATGTTCCAGTAGTTTTTCAATGGCACAGCAGAAAGAAGCCATTGGTATCATTTTAAGAAAATGTGGCAGGGAACATGAATGGTTTGTATTATTTTTGTTTTAAGGGTCCCATTTTAAAATGTCCACATTTGCTGGACCCTTGAAGTTGCAAGCTCAGAAGCTGGCACATTTAGGGGATTTGTCAAAGAAATGCCCTGAGCTGGCTGCTGTTACTTAAGAAAATGAGCCAGTAAGAGTAACGTAAGCAATCTGGTGCTGGGGGACTTATGTGCTATTGCTCTGTAAAATATTGCTCACGTCATGCTCGCTGGAGATTTACAGCTCAGGAGAGCTTCTACTCATGTTCTGTTGGGTGCTCCATTTGGCAGTTAAGTAACTTTGTAAGAGTTGCTGCTCCAAGTGTATTTTTTTTTAATTATTCTCAGAGGCTACAGCCTTCCAGAGAAAATGAGAGACCATTTTTCTTTATCTGTAATGATCATCTTCCTCTGAGGTGAGGCAACACCTTGGAATAAGAATACTAAAGTAAAGGGGTAAATGACGGTTTTCCCTGGCAAAAAAAAAAATAATTTTGTGAATTGTCACTGTGTGGTGTATTTTTTTTTTTTTTTTATTTATTTTACATTTGCTGACCGGGCTAGTCTAACTGGATACATGTCCATTTTCTGTAGAGGCCCGGGGAGAAAAGCTCCTACAAGTTACAAAGACAAGTATGCAATATTGCTCACAACTGTACAGGCTCAAGTACGAGTTTTGAGTGTATATTCATATGTTCTGCTTCTTTTGTCCTAAAACCATCAAGGAACACTGGTTTCACTACATCAGAATCATATACCAAATATCCAACCCAGTTGTCAAGGTTCTGTTTAAATCCATGCAGGAGGTTTGTTCCATAATATAAGTATTCATAAAGTTAGTGGAGTACCTCAGCTGTGCTAAATAGCATTGCTTGAAGCTTTAAATCACTATGTCTAAGGGATAGTATACGTGGTATGGTTCTGTGTTTAAAGTGGTTTGTAATGCTACATCATGAAATACCTTAAATGCCAATAGAAATTTTATATCATAAAGTATATAAGTTAAGGCGTTTACATCTTTTCCCTGTAACTCATTAACTCATATTTTTTTTTATTTATAATACTTTCTTAGGGATTTACCTTTGTAATCTTTCAAGACTTCTAAACTGATCCTTGGTATAAAAACCATTATTATGCTTTATATGAGTACCCAAACTGTCAGTTAAGAGCAGTGTTTGCTGGGTACTTGTAATGTGAGAGGAACTAGCATTCAGAACTTGTAGCAGATTCATTGTCAGACACAACTAACTATAGGAAATACACAAGTCAGGAAGTACAGAGAGAGAGAGAGATACACTGAAGAAATAGCTATGTAGTACATCGGGCACCATGATTATGCTAAAAAATAGCTAAATTACATCTTGTATCAACTCTACTCTAGCTCTAGACCCAACCTTAACAACACTAAGATGAGTGTTTAAGAAGTCTGCACTATAGCAGACAGTGTTGACCAGAAAACAGCAGAAGCAGGAAATGAAACTGCTTAGTTTCATCTCCCATTTCTGCATACTGTCTGCTAAAGTATACACAGCATTTGGAATACATAAAAGTATCAACCACTCCCCCCATTGCTTTACCAGCTTTCAAAGTTGTCACAACTTAACACTTGTTTTTTTTTTTTTTTTTTTAATATTACTTTTCAGTAATTAGTAGCAAATGGAGCAGATAAATTTCCATGCACTACAAAGAAGGTTGATCGCATTTCTGATCAGAACAAAATATTATGTGTTCTCAACATGGATGCCAAGATTTACTTCTTCAGCTTTGCTCTGGAGTTGAATTTCTTGGCATTCATCTCTTGAATGCATATTATATATGTTACAATCATTGACCTGATCATAATCTTCTATGTTATGCAGATCCGGATTATGGTCAAATGGGGCCCTAGTCAGGATAGTGGACCCCCCCCACACACACACAGCCATTCCAGTGTCCCATTACTTGTCTCTCTCTCTCTCTCTCTCTCTCTCTCTCTTTGCAGTTACCATAAACACTGTTCAAAATTGTCAGGGTGCATATTTTTTTTCTATACTTTTATGATGATTACAGAGATGTGGATTTAATTTAAAACTTTTATTTAAAAATTTATAGCAAAAACACTGATGGCCATTTGCTAAACAAACCAAAAAGGTTGCACATTAAAAACAGACTTAGCATGTGCAACAGAAAACTTATTTTCCCTTTAAGCTCACATATATTGAAAATGCATTGAAACTCACATTCATTGAAAATGTATCTGGCTAGTGGCAGATTAGTGTGCCTTGGTCCCGAAGCTGTTTCAAACCATGACCCCTGCATACATTTTTAGGACAATGCATAAATACGTGTTCTTTGATTCACCTTCCCAGTTGTTTTAAATTATATTTCTTGTTTAATTTAGTAACATTTGGTACAGCACATTTTAAATTTGTAGATTTGAACATGTTTTCCAATAAGCACTGACATAAAATGTTATGAACCAATAATGACAAAATTACCCATTTCAGAACATTTCAAAAATAAAAAGCCACTCAAACAGTTGTCATAATTTACCAATATGTGTACTTAGCAATTACAACCACTAATCAACTGTGTACACATTACATGTCTAATTGAGATAAAAATGCCCACAGTAAAGTATTCCAATTTGCTTTACATAAATGCACAACTCAGCAAGGTCCATAATTTTTGTCTATAGACAATCACCAAATCCAAGAATTATAGCTATATTGTTGAGCACATCCTTCTTAGATGTCTGCGTCAAAAATTAATGATGATAAAAATAATAATAATAATAAACAAAGTCAACTTTAGGTTAATAAATACTAGGCTAGCTAGGGTTACCGGATACCTGCGAACCCAAAGGAAGACACCGAAGGTCATAAAGGAGGACAAAGCCATGATAAAGGAGGACAAAGGAGAATGTGTCCTGTTCTGCTCATGAAAGACAGTGTGGTGCTGCTACAAATAATTCCTTACTGACACAGGGGGCACCTGCACTGCTATACAACAACATTTCAATGTGTAATTACATTAAGCTCATAGCTAGCTTCAAGGACAACATAACCAATTTATTACTGAACAGGTTGCTGGAGAAAATAACCAATTCACCACTGAATAGTTTCATGGAAAATATAACAAATCCAGTACTGAACAGGTTCAGATCTTTAAAATAATCCAGAGATAAGGCATGCTGCTTTCTTCTTCATGTAAAGGTACTACTAGAAGTTTACTGCTCATAAATACAGACGCTTAATACCAGAGTACATGCACATCCCCACAATATATTGCACCCATAGGCTTTCGCATCCTTGTCTTACTAATTTAAATCAAAATGTTCCTTGCGCATGCTTTGAAATATAGAAATTAAAGGACTCCATAAACCTAAAACTGACTTTCTTTCAGTTAATAAACCATGTTCTGTTTTACAACAATAAGCCTGCCTAATAATGATCCTGATCTAAGATACAGTATGAATTTTCAGTGCTTTCTGAACTTGCCAACCACATCATGTAACCACAGCAAGGACAGCTACAATCAGACTGTGTGTTACAATGAAAACTTTATAAACAACTAATTTGACAGGTCACAAAATGAGTCAACAAAATTAAAAGTTATAGTAAAACTATATGTTTTCATATTTCTCAGACGAGGTGACTTTTCACAGCAGTTCATTGTTCTCAGCAACATAGGCATGGAACTCCAGACAAGAAATGTTCTTAAAATTGTACTTTTTAAGAAGAATTCCTCTGACAGAGTCAACAGACAGTCTATTTCTTTCTTTTGTCCACTGTGCGTTAATCAAGGAAAATGCTCTTTCAATGTTGGCATTGTGCCCAGGAATGCAAAAGAAAAATTTGCAGATTTTAAGCAGCTCTGAATTAGTGGCTTCATTTGCACAACTTTGAAAGTATGAACACCACTGTTCATGAAGGATGCTATCAAAAAACTTGTCATCTTTCTGTCCTATGAATGATTTCAGTTTGCAGTACTGGTCAGACAAATGCACATCATCTACAACAATACCCTTTTCACTCATATACTGTACGCATGGCAACAGATCATCGAACGTACTTTTACTTTGTTTAAAAACATCCAACAAAAGCACTGGAATTCATTGAAGGGTGTCATCCACGTTTCCAAATAATCAGTGCATTCTTGGTACACGGACAGAACCTCTGTCATGGATGTCTTGCATTCTTCATCTCGGCCATCTTCACACAGTTTTTTTCAGAAGTTCTCTTACTTTCAGGGAGATAAAAGTTTCACTCTGTCTGCTTAGCAGAGTTTGCTTTGTCAACTGTAGGATGCTACAAACTTCCAACACTGATGTTTCTTCCCTTTCAATAGCTGCAATTTACGCCTGAAATACTGACATCAGCGAATGCAAAAATCACAAATATACTTCTGAAAAACTGCTCTTGAAAAAATTCTTTATTAGCACCGATGGATGATTTATGCTCTGAAAGTATGCTTTCAGTGTGGGAAATAAATGCAACAGCCTCTCAGTTGCTGGAAATAGGCAGAGCTGTCTGGTTTTGCTGTGGTATTGCAACTGCTGAGAGTTAACATCAACGGACTCACAGAAATCGTACGAACAGTATACACATAAGAATAGTTGAACAACTTCAGCACAATTGCTTTAACATCAACTGCCATTAAATATGCACCATCTCTAATACAGTTGTGAAGAACATGGACTGGACATCCAAGGCCCACCAATGGCTTCTTGAGGTTCATTTTCAATTGTGAAAAAACGTTCTTGCCTTCTTTCCTGTTGATGCCGCCAAAGTTCACGTTTGCATTGTCTCCTGCAAACGCAACGCATTTTGATGACAGACTGTATTTCTCAAGGGTTTCCAGCAGGTAATTACATACCATTTCAGATGCCTCATTTGGCATGCTGTCCAGTGCAAGTAATCTGGTCTGAGTTCCACCAGCTTTCCAGTTAAAATGCTGAATGATTATTGGGAATAATTTCTCTATACCATGGTTACCGGCATCTGTTGCAATTCCAAAGCAGTTAATGCCATTTAATGACTTTACTACTTCCACAACAGTGTGAGCACCAATGACATTGTTTAGAATGCCTCCATTTTTGTCCTGGCACATGTAATATTTTTAGCAGTTTCGGAGTCACCAAGCAACCTACACATTAGACCAGCAGTGCAATCCATTGATTTATATGACTGACGATGAGCGACAGTGTGAAATGCTAATGTTGCTTCAGCAGCACGTGTCTTCAAAGAGTCTGCCAAATGTTTCAGTTGAAAAAAATGATGTGATTTTTGCAGATGAAGCAGACGTCTTTACCATGTTTCTGTGTTTTTTGCTGGTAACATGTCATTCTAAATCAGTGGTACCCTTGTTTGCAACAGACATGTAAGAATCACAAAACAAACACTTTGCTTCATTTTCGGTGCATCCTTCACCAAAGCACAGATACTTTGCTTTCAGGCGGTCTGAGAATTTGCATTTCCTCTTGTTAGTGTTACTGCTAGATGACATTTTTTGATAAAAGACTCCAATAAAAAGATACAACAGGACTGTTACAGAAGTATAATATGTTACACATAAATCGAGTCTCTGACCCTCTCTGGAAATTGTGCAGTGAGAGAGATTGAATGCAATATTTTGTCCCAGCCAATCAAAGCCATGCTGTTCTGTGTATATTTATAAGCCTTTAGTCAGATTTCCTGTGCTAAGAGGTTGAAAACTGTGGTCAACATCCTGCCAAACAAATGCTAATAAATAAAACAGAAAGCTTTAAACAATATAAATTAGAGCTTGTATATAAATTAATTTACTCTATCTTCCAGTTCTAGTTGATAAGCTACTAAATACTGTAGAAAAGTTTAAAAAATTAAGCAATGGTCCATGGCAAAGGTTATGGTGAGTTCTGCCCATGTCTGGCCATTACACCTGGTTATTTGGGCTACATAGTCCTGACCAAACTTTTGCATGGTTAAGCAAATCTCATCATAACCCACACCCCTGCCATAATGGCCTGACACCTGCCATCATAACCCACACCCCTTCCATAATAGCCTGACACCTGTCAAAATGCTTTCTAAGCAACACTATAGCTGTGTTTCTAGCTTTCATTGCGGTGTTTATTCAAGCTTCCTTCTTGAAAGGATGTGCTTCCTTTTGTCCTCTGGATCACAACACCATCATGCACCACATATCTTATCTATTAATTTAAGGATATATCTCACTGCAATGCTGAAAATTATTTATTTTAAAGAGACTGTAAGGTGCATTATAACATTTTATATTAGTTGCATTAATAAAATTTTCCACAAATACATACAATAATTTATACTGTAATACAACTTTATAAATTATGCTCTACCAACCCCCATTTTTCCAAAAGTGGAACAATGCTTCACTGCATCTCAAAATATGGAGCAAAACACAATATGTGAAACAACTGCTAAAATCTTTAGCTAGAAGGCTTGCAATATAATACATCTCAAGTATACCTCATTATGAGTATCTTTCCTCATTTTTAGTCTTAAAATGCCTGACATGATGACCTAGGCTTGAATAAGTTGTACAATAATAAATAGGATTTGAAGTTATGTTTTTAATAGAATTTATGTAAAGGAAGACTGAAAACAATTTAAATGAGTGGAAGAGTAGTTACAAAACAATGAGAATCTAACTGCAGACTTTACTGCGAACAACTACAGCAGTACAACACAGTTACAACTTCAGTAGTATAAAATGAGCAGAAACCTGTTAGCAGCAATGCTGAAATTTACATGAAATAAAAAGCAAATATTTACAAGCAATTATTTACAAAGCAAACTCTGACAGATTTGCTACAAACAGAAAATGAAATTATTTACAGCACATGTTACAGTAGGCTTGTGTTAAACAGATAGGTGAGACACAGATATAGTATAAAATATATTAAAATAACACTTTTACAAAAAAGCAGGCCGGGGCAGGATGCTAAGCCCAGGTAAAATACACTTTGCAGTATGTAGTATAAACCTCACACTTCAACAGCACATAGTATATACCTGATTCATACCTGTGGTAGCCACCCTTTGATGTGGCATCTCTCTCATTTACATTACTGCATTGCATGCAAATACACATCAGCCAAAGGTCAGCGCTTGTACTCACCCCATCGCATTACACTCAAATGCACAGCAGTCTTGTAGAGGCAGAATTATAACAGTAAATAGTAGGACCACACATTTCACTTACAAACAACTCCCCGTACCAATTACCTACCTAAAGTATGTGATTTGGCCTTGCCAGCATCAGTAATGTTTTCATTACTGTATTGAATTGATGCATGCACAGTCAAGAGTTTGCATTCTATCTTGTTTCATGCAAATACACATTAGTCCTGCAAAGCCAGAATTATTACACCAAGGCTACAGAACCAAACATTTCATCCACAAACAGCCATCATATCAATTTTTCATATCAGGTTTTCAATACCACCTACCTAAACATCCTAAATACCCATGCCCTCATACATAATACCAGAGTCAAAGCCCAACACTCCCCATGGCTACAGAAAGCCACTAGGTCATTAATGAAAATCAGAGACAAAGCCTGTGATCACTGGTGCATAACAACCCTCCCCCCCCTCAGCTAGGCAAAATTTCATAGAATTGTACAATAGAGTCAAAAAGCTAATAAAACAAGACAAAATTCAGTACTATCAGTCCACTCTTAACTGCTCCCAACACAACCCCAAGTAATTCTGGCCCTCCATAAACACCATTCTCCACCCAGGTAAAGTTGTCACCCCTCCACCTAATACCCCCCCCCCTCCTTTGAAAGTATTACTACCTCATTCAATAAACACTTCACAGAAACCATTCTATCCCTAGCTAAACAACACAACCCCCTCCCCTCCCTCCCCACATCTACACCTAATAATCTCCCACTGCCTTTCCATTTACTCCAGTTCCTACCTCTTACATAAAAAAAATCTATCTAAACTAAAACCCACTAAACTAGCAGCCAACAATCTCCCCTGTGAATACCTAAAAATAGCAGCTGACACCCTAGCCTATCCAGTCTCTAGCCTGATTTACCAGTCCCTGTCAGAATGCTATATCCCTACACTGTGGAAATATCCCACATCATTCCCCTCCATAAAGGTGGCCCCTCCACAGAACTATCCAATTACCGGCCCATAGCCATCCTCGCTCCCATTCCAAGTTACTTGAGAGATGCATTAATTCTCAAGTCCTAGATTACCTCCTAACTAATAACCTCCTATCTAACACCCAACATGGCTTTAGGCCACACCACAGCACTGCAACCGATTTACTGTCCTTCACTAACACTATCCTTCAACATAAAAACAGTGGCTTGTTCTCTTCTGCAATTTTCTTAGACCTATCTAAGGCTTTTGACATGGTCTCACACAGACATCTTATCTCTGTTCTCACTAACCTATCCTTCTCTCCATCAGCTACTGACTGGTTTCACAGTTACCTAACAGACTGCCTTCAGTCCACTGCTTGGCATAATGACAGATCTCCTCAACTCCCTGTCTCACTCGGTGTTCCCCAAGGATCCAACCTTGGACCCCTACTTTTGTCGCTCTTCACCAACAATCTGTTCAGTGCCCCCAAACAGGCCTCTCTCATACAGTATGCAGATGACTCCACTATCATCTGCTCAGTCCAAACCCTACCTGAATTCATAAGATAACAGAGGATGCCCTTACCTCTGTAGAAACTTGGCTATCTAATGCCTAGTTAATACTCAACCCAAATAAAACTAAACTCCTCATCTTCCAACAAGCAAAACCTAACCTAACCAATTCCCACTTTAATATTACAGCCAATGACAACACCATCTTTTTCCCAACAGAACATACCAAACTACCGGGTGCTGAGATTGACAACTGACTCAAATTCAGCATTCAGATTTCTCTAACCATAAAAAAAAAGTTCACAAAAAAATAGGGACTTTGTACAGAATTAAGCAATTCCTCACCAAAACAGCCAGAATTTCACTTGACAATTCCCACCTTATCTCCACCCTACTCTACCTCTCCTATACTTGCCAACCTAAGACAAATTGACCTAAATAAGCTTGAGTCTTGTTACAACAAAATCTCCAAGTTTGTATTGCGGGCTTCCTATCGCAGTCACCACTATATCTCACATACTGAACTTGACTGGCTAGAACTCCCTCAACTTCTTCACCTGAATCAACCCTCTCTTGCTCACAAGTTAGTAAACTATCCTCTCAAAGTTCCATCCTTCCAAAATCTACTCCAGGCCTACTGTACCTCCAGACCACTATGCTCCAGTAGCAAAAATCAACTCCAAGTAACCAAAGCTAAGAAGACAGCTGGAGAAGCACTTTTCTCCTGCATAATAGCCAAGTTATGGAACACTCTTCCCCCCTCACTAACCTCTATACCATCACACAATCACTTCAAAACCATACTAAAATCTCACCTAAAAAAACGCTGGTTATGCCCATGCACAAATCCAGACTAGAGACCCCCTTCTCTACTTCCCCCTCCTCCCTCCCCTCAGCCACTCCGCCACCCTGCATGATTCACTTCAGTCTTCATTAGCTGGCGCTGACCATCCTTTTTAACTTATTTAATACCTCACTTCATCTCAATACTAAGGCATCTTCCTACTATCTATTCCACCTATACTACCTCTCGCACTCCTTAATCTTCCCCTACTATTTCCTCCTAGACTCTGCACCTACCTAATCCACATCTCATCAAACATTGCTTTTTATCTCTCTTTATTTACAGCCATTTTGTTATGTCTAACAAGTTTATTACTATATTATTGCTGTGTTTGTTATTATTTGTACTAATTTTTAATAAGTGACATCCAAGATTTATCCAATGCTCCTAACCATGTATGAATGTATACTCAATGTATATCCAATGTCCCTCATGTAACTATGTTATTCATATGGTATGTTCTGGCATTTTGCTGACCTTCTTCACTTGAATTTATATTAGTATTTTTCTTATTAACTCTGTACTTAATGTATCTTTGTGTGGAGTTTTTCTCCCCAGGCCTCAGCTGAAAAAGGACCTGTGTCCAGTCAGATTTTCCCGGAAAACAAATGTAAATAATAAATAATAATCAATTGCAGACCTAAAGTATCTACTTTGACCCTGCCAGGATTAAAACAAAAATAGCAATGATTCCATCAATTTACTCTGTTGCACAGAAACAGTAGTTACAGGCTTGTATGATAGCTGATTTTAGCCAAATACACATTAATCTTGCAAAGCCACAATTACAACAGTAAACAGCAAGGCCAGTCAACTAATTTCATTCACAAATACCCCCCCCCCATTACCTAACTAAAGTAGCTGCTTTTTACCCTGTCAGCATTAAAGTAGAAATAATAGTAACAGTTGGGTTGCATACTTGCATTACTTTCATTTTGTTGACAGAAACATTAGTCATAGCTTGTGTGTGCCAACCAAATACACATTTCATTTTTTTTTATATATATACTTTTGTTTACCTGGGTTTCTGCAAATGGCTTTAGTCGAAAAAAAAAACTTTTCAGCATAGGTCCAGGGAGAAGAGCTCCAACATATTAAAAACATTTTAGCAAACATTTAGTATATACATGAACATATATGAAATAAATTAAGAATTACTCAAACTTGCTAATTATTTTACAGTCATCTTAAAGTACAGGCAGAAAAGTATTACAGTTTTGCAAAGCTGTAATTACAACAACAGTAAACAGCAGGGCCGGTTGTTTCTTTAACACATAGCTCCAATCTCCACTACCTACCCCACCCACAGTATCTGATTTGATCTTGCAATATTAAAAACAAAAACAACAACAAAAAGATGAAACTGTCATCAAGGTAAGTATTCTTTTTTTTCACACAAACAATACTCAGAGTTCAGAGCTTGTGGTCGGTCTTACTTCACTTAAATGCACATTACTCTTGCAAAACAAGCCAGAACTGCAGTCATTCCATTCACACATAGGCATTGCCCCATCCCAAATGCCTACCCAGACAATCTGCTTTGAGCCTACAAGGTTTAAACTAATGAAAATAAAAGACCACAGTTACATTACTATACTTCTTTCACATCACATAGCCAAGAACTTGCACGTGATCTTACTTCAGTTCATCTATACACACTTTACTCATGCAAGAATAGAGTTTGTTTCAACAACAAAACATTGACAAACCATTCTTTTTTTTTCTTTTTTTCAAATAACTTTTTATTGAATTTTACAAAAAAGGACAATGAAACAATATGGCATGGCAATACAATCAAGATAAAACATAATTGAGTATAAAGTGAAACAGGTACGTCATGAATATATACATTTATACTGTAGTCCTCTTATATAACATAAGCTGTAACAGAAAAAGGGGAGGGGGGAACAAAAAGAAGAACTATGTACAAGATTAGCAAACATATATACACAAGAAAAGATTACCCAAGGGTTATATAGGAGGTGCTACAGTGATTTCCATAGAAAGGAACCAAGTAATTCTGTAATAAAGACACAAACAAACATACAAGGAGGTAGAGCAGACTAGCCAGGTTGAGAAACTGAAGCATCTTGGATACTAGAGCATACACTTTCTAATCTCACTGAAAGACATTGAAAATTATTTTCCATATTTCCTTGTAATATACTCGCTTATTTGGGTTATTAATGAAAATTTTTTGTTAAGATATGTACTTCATCGCTAAATTCTTAAGGCCGCACCAGGAAAGTTTAGTGCGATCTAACCAGTTTCTAGTTATATAGAATTTGGTTAATAAACATAAAATGATGAGTGCATGAAGCTTAAATCTAGGTAACCTAAGATCAGTGACATGCAGGATTGCTAGTTCCCATGAAAGGGTCGATTTTTGATAACCCATCTTTTCTAGTCTAACTTTGAGGGAGCACCAAAGTTTACATGTGTGACTACAGGCCAAAGAATGTGTAGCAAGTTCACTTGAGGAAAGGAGCAGCAAGGAAATGACGGGGATGTATTGGAATTAAATTTATTTAAGATACATGGGGTAAAATAAGTATTATTATTTATCATTAGTTGTGTGTAAATCAACTTTTTAAAAGTTAATTCTATTGCTCTGAGTTTTTGGTCTTTACTAAAATTACTATCCTGCTGATTCCAGTAGCTGGAAAAAAAAGTATTGTATTCTGATGCTTGGAGGCTGTCAATAGTTTATAAGTATTAGATATCATGTTTTTACTTCTAGATAGACTTTTTATGATTTCCAAAGTAGCAGAGATGTTATTTTCAATATTCAGATCATCTGACACTACTGCTGTTAGGAATTCTCTAATTTGGCGAAGGATGATAGCGTACTTCTGACCAAGTTTTAGCTCTTCCTTAAGTTCACTCAATGATTTCTCCTTGTGTCTATATATATATCCCAAATGGTACAATTTCTTATTAAGGGGTACTCAAGCAAATGAATCATTTTGTTATTTAACCTAATATTAGGGTTCATATGTATTGGTTGTAATAAGTGAAGAGTATTCTCTAACTCCATGAACTTTATTAAATTCTGGAAGTCTTTAACCCTTTGCTTCATGGTGGTATGAATGGGAATAGAAGTTAGGCTTTTAAGTGATAAGAAAGGCAAGGTTATAGGGTTAATATTGATACTAATCACATGTCTATGCCAGAGTTTGATCCATTGAGGGAACCATACTTTATCTACCTGAGAGAAAGTGGAGATTCATATAACCCTACTTGCACATATTATCAAGTAATAAAGACGAAAGTCAGACAAGCTTAGACCACCTTTTAGTTTAGGAAGGCATAATTTCTGATAACTTATTCTAGTCACCTTAGGGAACCATATGAACTTAGTCAACTCTTTGTTAGTCCTTTGAAAAAAAGTATTTGGGATGGTTAGATTTAAAGTATTAAACTGATAAAGTAACTTAGGTAGGACATTCATCCATATAATTGCAGCTTTGGACAGGGGGGATAAATTTAGTTGTTGCCACCAATGCAAGTCCAGTAAAATATCCGTCCATACCTTCAAGAGGTTATTCTGGTACACAGACTGAGAAGTATGGTCAAAATGTATACCCAGATATTTAAGGGAATAACTCATTTTGAAAGGGATTCAGCAAGCAAATATTTTTTATGACCCGACGGGTTTATGGGGAAAATCAGTGATTTCTTTGGGTTTATTAGATAGTTCAAAACTCCAGAAAAGGAGTCTATTGTATCAGCTAATCTCCTAATGTCTGAAATGGGGCATTCAAAATAGATGTTTAGATCATCTGCATAAGCCGATAGGCTTGTCTTGATACTTAAAGTTTTAGAGACAGAGTGAAATGTGATTTGGGATATTGGGAGAAGTAGGGGTTCAAGGTAGAGGTTAAAAAATTATGGCGACAGGGGGCATCCTTATCTCATTCCATTCCGTATTTGGATGGGTTTAGATAGGTCTTATTAATATAAAGATAGGTATAAGTTTTGCTGTACAGGTTTTCAATAGTGTTGATAAGGCTTTTAGGGATATTGAAATGAGACATGGTTGTAAATAAGAATTTCTAATTCACCCTATCAAAAGCCTTACAGGCATCAGGTATTAGCTCATATATAGGGCTACAGTTTATCCTGTTAAGATGCACCATAGCATCTAGTGTTAGGGTATTGTCCCACGTTAATCTATTCATCATGAAACCAGTTTGTTCCAGGGAGATTATGTGAGGCATGATTTTTGTCAATCTTTCAGCTAAAATTGGAGAGAGAATTTTAATATCTACATTTAATAGGGATACAGGTCTATAATTATGTGGCTTAGACCTATCTAAGGGGTTCTTAGGTATGAAAATAGTTTTGGAATTATTAAGATGATAATCAGATATACCATTATGATGTGATTGTATACTTTCAATAGTATAGGTGACATGGAAACTATAAAAGTCTTATAGAATTCTGAGGTGAATCCATCCAGGCCGGGTGCTTTCCCATTCTTCAGTCTTCGTATGGCATCAGTCACTTCTTGAAAAGCAAGGGGAGCATCTAGATATTCCACATTCTGTTTAGTTAAGTTAGGGAATGTTATTTTATCAAGAAATTCTGTTATGTCATCAGCAGAGGGTTGTTGGTTATTCATGCCATATAATTCAGAGTAGATCAGGTGAAATATCTCAAGTATTTAGGTATATGTTTTAAATACCTTATCCTGATAGTGAAGAAGTGAAATTCTACCTGTTTCCTGTTTGTTTGCAATAATACTTGCTAAGGCTTTGGAAGGTAATTGCGCCCACTCTGAGTATTTAGCTATACGTTTCAACTCATATATAGAGTAATTTTGCTGATGCAATTCATATAATTGTCTCTGAGTATTTTTAATCTGGCTTTCAGTATTAGGATCAGGTTTATCTTGGTACTTATTTTCTAGGTCTAATAAGTCTGCTAATATTTTTCTTTCTTTTTCTAGTGTAACTTTTTTAAGATAGGAAGCTTTCTGAATAAGGATTCACCTAATCTGCATTTTACAAGCTGCCCTTTGAATGTCATAAGGAATATCTATATTCTCCATGCTACTGTGTTTTGTGCTAAAATGCTAGACACTTCCCGAACAATCTCTAAATTATATAATAGATTGTTATTCAAGGACCAGCTAGAGATTTAACCCTTTTAGCCAACTTATTGGGGGAAAGGAGTTTTAAAGTAATTTTAGAATGATCCGAGAAATGTCTCGATTCCGCCTGGTAATTAATATCTCCTACCACCAGTGATTCCGAAATAAGGAAGAAATCTATTCTAGACCAGGTATTGTGACATTTAGAAAAGTAAATGTAAATACCTTTCCTCTCCTGCCCTTCACTGAAAGAGATAGGGTCAATCAGGCATAAGTCAGTCATTAGTTCACCTAAGGCAGTTGACACTTGCAAATTTTGGGATAAGGAGTTACTAGCACGATCAATCCCCAGATCAATGACTGAGTTCCAGTCACCTCCCAATATAAGTTCATGGTCAGGAAAGTTTCGCAAGATGTTATGGATTTCTGAGATTAAATCCTGTTGCCTCTGAAAGGGACTATAAACGCTGAGTAAAAGGGTTTGTTTCTTATTAATAGGATTAGTAGTTATAAAATAACACCATCTACCTTCTCATCCAAGAATTGGTTTAGGATTGTTGTCTAAAGCGATTTTTTTAATAATAATAGCTACCCCTTTTGACTTTGAGTTGTCTCCGGCTGCAATTATTTCTTTAATCCATTTTTTGAGATTCCCTTCCAGTCCTCACTCAGCATGTGTGTCTCCTGCAAAAAACATATGTGTGCCTCAGATTTAAAAAATTAGATGCATCAGTAAATTTCTCCTATCTTTATCCTGCAACCCCCTCACATTCCAGGAGTCTATGATCTAGATTCCCAACTAGAGCTTAATAGGGCAGTTGTTTTTGTTAAGGAAATGTGATATTTTCAGATTACAAGGTTCCAAAGGAAAGAGCATATCAAAAATAAAAACAGGAGATAAAAATACAAAAGGAAGCATATTTGCAGTAGCCCTATAACACTCTTCCAACAACAACCCTGTGCGTACCCATTTACCCCAAATAGAAGGAAGAATGTGATGAAATATGGTTACACAAGCTGAAATATTGATATGAGTATCATATCGAGGGACTGTATAGCCTAAGAGTAAAGTAATCACCAATATTTTAAACCTTTTAAGCAATCTAAAACATATATACAATAGCACTACGATTCCTAGAGTTGCCATCCTTACCCTTCTATCAATGTGGCTACCCCCTCCTATATGAAAGAATTCAAATAGGTATGGTGCCAAAACAACCATCACATTAAATCATTGAGTACAGATAATTCAACTATATTCCAGTTAATGACTGCTAAAAAGAAAAAAACACTATAACCTGAGACATTACAATTATGTCAGAGACGTGAAAACAAATATATAATATAACGAATGATTTACTGTATTAGAATATAGGATATAAGCAATACATTGAGCAAGCTTGAGCTAAAAGTTTCCTAGCCTCAGAAAACATTCAAAAATGGTGTAAATAATGCTTATTTAACCCTTCAGAATTAGCCTAACAAACTCTTATGGAAAACAGAGGCATCAGATTAGGATAAATATCCTCTTTGTTTTAATACAGAACACATTTGCTTAAGCATAAGACCCGAAAGCTTCCATATAAATGAATATGCCTGCATATAAGCATGTATGCCTGTATGCCAGGCTGTGAACTCTTACCTTGAAAATAAGCTATGATTATATCTAAACAAAAAAGCTGCAATACTGCTGAATGCTAGTGCTACCACACATAGGGCTAAAACTCAAAAAAGCTGCAACCTGTTTGAGCAATAATTACCTAGATAACGATGTGTCCCACAGCAACATTACTAGAGCCCTTTGTAGTAAAATAAAAACTTAAGCAGCATCTGTAATACATTATATATATATATATATATATATATATATGAAAGCTGGTCATTAAGAAACTAAGAAAAAGGTCTTAACATGCAGGGGTACTGATTCTTCCTTATGTACCATGTGTGCAGCATGTTAAATAGTTATGTATTTTTTTATGTTTTAGGAACAACAAAACATGAAATTTTCTACCTACATACAAACAGAAATTAGGCTTGACATATATATTTATGTGCTAATGTCCTTATAGATCTCTCGACAGTCATTTATTTAAATAGCTGACTGTAGTTGTAGATCCTTAGCAGAAGGTGTGGGTTCCCTACCAAAGTACCTTTCAGTTGTTAAAAGATGTTAAAAGGGAACTCACTTGGCTCAATCCAAAGCACCAGTTCAAAGTCTGCATCTGTGTAGGCTGCAATCCTTAAATCCAGAGCGACCACGATCACACTATAGTCATTTGAAACACTGTAGTCATTTGAAAATCAAGTTTCTTCATTTGGATCATGCAAACGATTGTTTAAATAGTAGTTACAGTCCATAAGAAGACATATGGGCAGAAGCAGGCAGTTGTATCATAAAAAACTATCCTACCATACAACAAAAGCCAGCAAATATGTTCCTAGAGGGGGTACTTCCTGACTAGTGTGCACTTCCGGGACCGTTAGATGCGGTTCACTTTTTTATAAATTAAAAGATTTAAATCATCAACATTCTATGAAAAAGGGCTGTTTTGGCATCAGAAATAGCTTATGAGGTTAGCGACAACCTCCAGTGAGAAAAACAGAGCATTACCTTTTCACGAAAGAATTAAGCTTCAGGGGCCTTTCCAAAACATTTCAGAAAGACGGCTTTGGAATCTTTAGGTGAGTCAACAGTATATTTATTATCATTATATGTAAAGCTAAGGGTATTTGGATACTGCATTTGGAATTTAACATTTCTTTTAATGAGATCAGCACAGAAAGGGGAGAGTTTTTGGCGCCTTTCTTTAATGGCCATTGGGAGATCCTGCCACACAGTTATTTTATGACCATTCCAAGAGATTGGTTCCTGTTTTCTAGCCTCCAAAAGGATTGTTTGGACATCCTGAAAATGTAGTAGTTTGACGTAGATTTGTCTCGGAGCATTAGACAGTTGTCTAGTACGTAAAGCACGATGTGTTCTCTCAGTTATAATGCTGTTGTCATGTGCACTACATTTTAGAATAAAATTAAACAATTGAAGCAAGGTCTCAGTCAGTTGGTTGGTGGCATATGATTCAGGTAGACCTCTTACTATAACATTATTCCTTCTGCTCCTGGCTTCTAAATAGGTTCATAGGTTCATACTAGGCTATCTGCCCTAGGGCATTTACAAGCCTAGCCAGAGTGTGATTGGCTATTGCCACCCACTGAATTGAGTTTACTGTGCCCTTTTTTAGGCTAGTTTACTGTGCCTCTGTCTAGTAGTGACACAGAAGTCAAGGAGTTTTTGTTGGATTTCAGTTAGAGTGGTATTTCCGGTGCTTAAATCTTCTTTTTGCAGCGCAGTCTACATCACATTATTTTGGTAGTTTGTTCAGTCTGTTCCATAGCCTGATTCAATTTATTGCCAAAACCTGAAAGCTGTTCAGAGAAACCTTGAACAGCCAGCTGCAATGTTAACGAGGCTTCCTTCAGATCCTCCATGCGGATGCTGGCCTCCAGCTTTTGTTTAGCACTGGATTTTGAAGTGTCTAATTGTTTAATTTTCTGTGTTTTAGAAATGGTTTCCTTTTCAGGGGAAACTACTGCAGACAGTTTAGTTTGACCATGCCAGTGTATTATGTTAAAAAAAGAAAAAATCATCAACAGTCCCCAAAACACATTGCCTCCCTATATCTGGTTAACCCTGCCATGATATATTCAAAAAAGAAAGCATACCTCTCAACTGTACAGAATTCTGCCTCATATTTTAGGTCTGTTTCTCATAAAATTGTGGTTTTCTGGCAAACCATTAAAGATTAAAGTAAGAAAATACTGTCAGACATTTGAGTTTCAGATTTCATAACCTTCAGAAAATTTATGGTAAAGCAAGATGTTATTATATCAACTTTTTAAATTTGCAAAAAAAAAAATATTTAAAAATTGTCCCTACTTTTGGGCCTTTGTCCCTCCATTATTTATGTCTTTGTCCAGATTTCTTTCTTTAAGAGGTTGAGAGGTATGAAAGAAAATAATCAACAGCCCCAACAAACACACAGACCACAGGACTCTGGGTGACCCTGGCAGTGTATTAATAAAAGAAAATCAACAGTCCCCAAAACACATCGTCTCCCTAGTATCTGGTTACCCCTGCCAGGTCATAATACATCTAAAAAAGTCAGCAACCACCCTTAAAATACACATAGTATTAGTATCTGGTTGACCCTCCCAGGAAAAAAATAAAGTAAGTATCTGGTTGACCCTGCCAGGAAAAAAATAAAGTAAGTATCTGGTTGGCCATGCCAGAAAAAATAAAGTACTTACCTTAAACACCAATATGACAATCGACCTCTGTTTCGCCACTCTCTCTCCCTCGCAACTAAAGCATGGGAAGAGAATGCAAGAGTAACAAGACTAATCAGCAGCCACATCAAGTATACAAATTACGTGACAGACTGCTGACTTTGCAGTCCCATCAGGTTCCTGTTTCTTGCAGTTAAACCGCAATTACTTCTGGACATCTGCATAGATGCCTTCAGTCTTCCAATCCGGACTGTTTTTAAAGCAGTCCTTATAGAAAAAATGATATATATATTTTTTATTATTAACTGCAGTGGTGGTGCTGCGGTAGAGTTGTCGCCTCGCAGTAAGATGTTGTCCTGTTCGATTCTCAGCTAAAGCGTATTCTGTGTGGAGACATGCATGAATGGGTGTACCTTAGTTGAAAGTTGTACATCAGGGCTGGCAACTCGGTACGTAAAAATCTGCTGCCAATCATTAGCAGACCAGAGTTCCGCTGTGGTGACCCCTAACTGGGAAAAGCCTAAAGATACAACAACAACAACACTGAAGCAGAACTTCAGTGCGTGTGCATGCTACCCCGAGTTCTGAGTAGAAACGCATTACTTTACTTTACACAGTAGTAGCAGTTCAAACTGCTACTACTGTGCAAATTAAAGAATTAAAATGTTTCCTTTTCATTTTTGTGTGTGTGTGGAGAAAGTTGGGGGACTGCAGTGTGGCAGTCTTATGCCAAGAGCCACCACTGACGTGATGTACCTGTGGGATTGAAGAAAGCCAGGCCTTTTTAGGCAATGCCTGCCAGATGGAGGACACAATGCTGAAAAGGAGGACATGTCCTCCTTTTGCCAGACATCTGGTAACCCTAAGGCTAGCTGGCTTTTGGGGAAATTTTAAGCCTAGCCAATTTCTCTTCCAAAGGTGAGAATCACATTCCTAATAGCTTCTCTGCAATTCAAAATTGTCCACCCATACTTGGTTAGCTCTCAACTGACACCTTTTCATATGTAACTTTAATTTATTTATAAAGCAAAATCATCAAAAATGCTTACAAATTAAAAGACAATGTCACCTGTCAACTGGTTACTCATTCTACAATGTAAAGCTGGTAATCAGACAGTCAAAACTCTTTATCTACTCCAGTATATGTATATTTCCACCCATTTACCAGATTTCATAAACCTAAACAAAATGTATGTATAGCTAAAGAAATTAGAAGCGATCTCAAAATTCAGACATGAAGTTTGGTCTTTCAGAAAGCATTCTAGAAACAAAGAAACATGCAGTGAGTTGATATCCCAAGGCTACCTTTGCCAGACCAATCAACCTACAATCCTATCCCACACAATGCACTTCTAGAAGAACTAAACAGATTTACTGGAAAGACTTCCAAAAACATTCTTCACCCAGGAGGACACCAAGCTAATAGTGGCCCCATCTCTGCTTCTACCTTCCCCAATGACTTTTCAAACTTTTCCTCAGCACACTGACTCCTGACTGCAGAAACCTTCAGAAATATTAACCTTCAGAAATATTTCAGCTTAAATTTAATATAACCAAGTTGTTATATGTTTTCACCAATTAACGCTGCTACCAGTTCCTCTCCACCCACCTGTTTTCTAACTGTCTACTTTTTGTTCCATTAAGCAAGAAGGAATAGAAACCTTTCTTGAGAAAATCCACAACGCACCCCCACACAATGGGAAAAATGAACTTACGTGACTCATTAAGCTTTCAAAAGACCACATCTACCTTTTACTTCAGCACATATTTAACCTTTCCATCTCCAATAACAGTTTCCGGAATACTGGAAAAAGAGAATTGCCAGACCTCTTCCCAAAGTACTCGAACCCAGTTCTACAACTGATTTCAAGCCCGTATACATTCTTGCAACCCTTGGTAAGCTGTTGGAAAAACTCATACTCTCTCAGCTTGTTGACTGCTTAAAACTTATAAGTCCTATCGATGCACTGTCATGGCTTCTGTATAGGCTGAAGAACATTAACACTCTGGTCATACAGATGATGCTCCCATCATTATTGATAAAGGCAACCTGACAGGATCAGTATTTATTGACCCAACCAAAGTGTTTGATCTGTCAGATCACAAAATCTTTCCACATACTCTGTTATCAACAGGCTTTAGTACAAAAGTAAAAAAAAAAATGTTTTCAAGACTACTCCCTTAACAGAGCACTCCATGTAAATTTTTTAAATTTCATCATTATCTCTGCCCTGCCAAAGTTAAGATGTCCCACAAGATTCAATTTTCGTCCCTTTTCTGCTCTCTCTACTTTTTTAGCAACTGGCATCAACCCCTTTTTTTTCATTTTTGACAAGGGGTCAGGGGTGTCACTTCAGCAGTTATCAAATCACCTACAGTCACTGTTTGCACCAAATTCCCTGTTTATAGCATAATGTGATATTTAGCATCATAAAATATTTAGCATAGTACCTCATAGCTGGTGTATTACAGACCCTACCCACATACCTCTTGAAACCACTCCTGTGTTTCTATACCTTGGAATATGGTTTCACCATAGCTTTTCATTCTATTACTACACTGATGAAGTTAAACCAAAAACTAATAAACTTCTTTTTGGGCTAGAAGAACCTTACAGGCATTCCTTCTTGTGAGAGCAGGAGTCCTACTGGAAAGGGGAAACTTTGAGCTCATGTAGAATATGGCCCCTCATTCATCACAGCTTCTTCAAGAAAAAGCTGTCTTTCCCTGGACCACAGAATTCAGATAAGCAGGTTTACACAGGTACTCCTTTCAAAGAGCATCACTGTCCACTCTTAGCTGAAGCACATTGGTTCCCAGTACATCAAAGAGCTGACCTTCTTATATGTTCTCAAACTTCTAAAGCAGGACTCTTCCTTTTCTAGCAAGAAGGCCCAAATTATGAACAACTAACTATATAACCTACCATCCATTTCCTACCAGTGTCCTAGCTAAACAGAGAACCCAAAACATACTACACTGTA
>NC_056750.1:615388000-615390500 GCF_019279795.1 Protopterus annectens | reverse complement strand
TGTGTGTAGTTGTGTATATATAGATATATATATATATATATATATATATACATATATATATATATATATATATATATATATATATATATATATATATATATATATATATATGTGTGTGTGTGTGTGTGTGTGTGTGTGTGTGTGTGTGTGTGCTTTTATATATATATATATATATACATATATATATATGTATATATATATATATATATATATATATATATATATATATATATAGGTCCACTTTGTAATCTCAAAATACTGAAATCCCGAATATCAATATTTCGAGACCACATTCTCGAAAGCCCATAATACTAATAAATAATCCTGACTCTGACGTTACCGAAACCTAAAAATCCCGAAATGTCCACTAGTAACTTTATTTCCAAAAGGTGAGGCACCTCTGGTGGTCCCATAACTCTGAAAAACATTACTCTGTTGCTCTCTCATACCTGTGGAAAGCATTCCTTCACTGTACACAACTAACACCAACAGATCCACCGTGTTCACAAACCTTTGTTAAATGTAAACTTTTCTTCTTTTCTTTTCTATGAATGTGCAAAGCAAAACGTACAACTACATCATAAGCATCCAACTCATGAATATGTAAACATTCCGTATAAACATAATGTAACAGTTCAAGATAAACCTCCACCCAACTAATATTTAAACGCTCGCCTTTAGCAAAAATCAACACATTACACTGAACATTCACATTACATAATCTTTCCAAGTAATCACATCTGTAGAAGTGTTGCAATCGCTTTCAGCAAAAAACAACATGTTACCCTGAACATTCACAGTAAATAATCTTCCCATTTAATCACATCTGTAGAAGTCTTGCGATCGCTTTCAGAAACTTGGTTGTGTTGTAACTATTAGCTAGAACTCTTTGAAACTGTAAATGTCTTTACATTAAACGTCTTCTCTTAGAAGAAGGAGGCCATTCACTGGCAAGCCGGTTCCTAAGATCATCTACCCTATCCTGTTCCTTAGATAGCGTTGTCATAACAGACAAATCAGTTGCTCTACTGCCCAAAAGACACTTTAAGCGGTGATGTCAGGCTTCTACCAAGTTTTGTGTTCTTGGAAAAAAAAGTGCATTCAACTCACAAATGTTCCAAAATGAAACTGGGAAACAAAGGTGGAAACCTTCCATAAGATGTTTTATGGGTTGCAAACTTTCTTTGTTTACCAAAAACATACCAGTCTCCAAAGTACTTTATCACCTCCAAACCTTCTGCAGGAAATGTCTCCTTTAAGGTACTAAAAGCTTGCACAACTTCCTCTTCAGGCAAAAATGCCAGGAAAAATCAAAGACTTAATAGCTAGTTGGAAACAAATATTTGAATTATACAAAGGCGCCAATCCAAGCTGCTGTACTTTGCACCATATGTTTCTTCAAAAATGAAACAAGCATCCTTAGATTTAACGTCAGCTATATTTAAACAAATACATTTTATTGCAGCTATCTCAAAATCACATAACATATACTGCAAGCTCATATCAAATCCTTGATCTGCCAGTAAACGAAACGCACAGTCCCATAAAGCATTATAGCACTTCAGAGATTTCTTATTCATAAGACAATATAGCAATGGTACAGACTTGCTATAACCCCCATAGTGTACTAGCCCATGATTACTATAGAGCTGTCTACACATTAGACCCTTGTAAAAATATGCTCCATCCATTAACCATATTGTAGCGTGGCTGAAATCATACAGGTTATTGATCGTACTAAACACGACTACTGCAGTATCACCTGTGCAATCTATTATTCGTTTAGAAATGAAACTGCCAGCTTTTATAGCATAATCGCCTATATTTGAGGTACATAAGGTTAAGTCAGGATCATATCCTACTGCTGAAGTCTTTCTTCTTACTCTGCCAATTTGTTGCAGCAGAGCATGTCTGCTAGGCAGATCAGGGACTATGTTCAAAGACGCAAATGAAAAAGCATCTTCAACCAGGAGGCACGGAGCATCTCTAGACACTAAAGCTCTGTGCTTAAGTTCACTACACAATTCATACTTGCTTTTTTGACTGGGTCACCAGTATGGTTATGTTCGGTTGTTTTACGTAACTGCTCACCTGCTGAAACACTTAAAGTGGTTAATCTACCTTAACACTTCAATGTAGACTTCCACTTGCAGCATCGGTACTTCGTATCATGCAACTTGTGTTCCAAATGAAAGACATACCCCTCTACTATTAACACATCCTTTCCTTTTTGAGTCTTTGTTGTTTCATATACTGACAGGACAGTTCCAGGTGCGGAATACGTAGCAGACGCCATTTCCTGTTCGTATAACACTGATGCCATCTACAGGCAATATGAAGCATAATTTTCGGTAACATCAGAGTCGGGATTTCTCATTTTCAGTACTATGGGCTTTTGAGATTGTGGTCTCGAAATACTGAAATTCGGGATTTCAGTATTTCGAGATTACAAAGTGAACCCATATATATATATATATATATATATATATATATATATATA